>NW_026249825.1:0-57812 GCF_019703515.2 Myxocyprinus asiaticus
ACCCTAACCCTAACCCTAACCCTAACCCTAACCCTAACCCTAACCCTAACCCTAACCCTAACCCTAACCCTAACCTAACCCTAACCCTAACCCTAACCCTAACCCTAACCTAACCCTAACCCTAACCCTAACCCTAACCCTAACCCTAACCCTAACCCTAACCCTAACCCTAACCCTAACCCTAACCCTAACCCTAACCCTAACCCTAACCCTAACCCTAACCTAACCCTAACCCTAACCCTAACCCTAACCCTAACCCTAACCCTAACCCTAACCCTAACCCTAACCCTAACCCTAACCCTAACCCTAACCCTAACCCTAACCCTAACCCCTAACCCTAACCCTAACCCTAACCCTAACCCTAACCCTAACCCTAACCCTAACCCTAACCCTAACCCTAACCCTAACCCTAACCCTAACCCTAACCCTAACCCTAACCCTAACCCTAACCCTAACCCTAACCCTAACCCTAACCCTAACCCTAACCCTAACCCTAACCCTAACCCTAACCCTAACCCTAACCCTAACCCTAACCCTAACCCTAACCCTAACCCTAACCCTAACCCTAACCCTAACCCTAACCCTAACCCTAACCCTAACCCTAACCCTAACCCTAACCCTAACCCTAACCCTAACCCTAACCCTAACCCTAACCCTAACCCTAACCCTAACCCTAACCCTAACCTAACCCTAACCCTAACCCTAACCCTAACCCTAACCCTAACCCTAACCCTAACCCTAACCCTAACCCTAACCCTAACCCTAACCCTAACCCTAACCCTAACCCTAACCCTAACCCCTAACCCTAACCCTAACCCTAACCCTAACCCTAACCCTAACCCTAACCCTAACCCTAACCCTAACCCTAACCCTAACCCTAACCCTAACCCTAACCCTAACCTAACCCTAACCCTAACCCTAACCCTAACCCTAACCTAACCCTAACCCTAACCCTAACCCTAACCCTAACCCTAACCCTAACCCTAACCCTAACCCTAACCCTAACCCTAACCCTAACCCTAACCCTAACCCTAACCCTAACCCTAACCCTAACCCTAACCCTAACCCTAACCCTAACCCTAACCCTAACCCTAACCCTAACCCTAACCCTAACCCTAACCCTAACCCTAACCCTAACCCTAACCCTAACCCTAACCCTAACCCTAACCCTAACCCTAACCCTAACCCTAACCCTAACCTAACCCTAACCCTAACCCTAACCCTAACCCTAACCTAACCCTAACCCTAACCCTAACCCTAACCCTAACCCTAACCCTAACCCTAACCCTAACCCTAACCCTAACCCTAACCCTAACCCTAACCCTAACCCTAACCCTAACCCTAACCCTAACCCTAACCCTAACCCTAACCCTAACCCTAACCCTAACCCTAACCCTAACCCTAACCCTAACCCTAACCCTAACCCTAACCCTAACCCTAACCCTAACCCTAACCCTAACCCTAACCCTAACCCTAACCCTAACCCTAACCCTAACCTTAACCCTAACCCTAACCCTAACCCTAACCCTAACCCTAACCCTAACCCTAACCCTAACCCTAACCCTTAACCCTAACCCTAACCCTAACCCTAACCCTAACCCTAACCCTAACCCTAACCTCTAACCCTAACCCTAACCCTAACCCTAACCCTAACCCTAACCCTAACCCTAACCCTAACCCTAACCCTAACCCTAACCCTAACCTAACCCTAACCCTAACCCTAACCCTAACCCTAACCCTAACCCTAACCCTAACCCTAACCCTAACCCTAACCCTAACCCTAACCCTAACCCTAACCCTAACCCTAACCCTAACCCTAACCCTAACCCTAACCCTAACCCTAACCCTAACCCTAACCCTAACCCTAACCCTAACCCTAACCCTAACCCTAACCCTAACCTAACCCTAACCCTAACCCTAACCCTAACCCTAACCCTAACCCTAACCCTAACCCTAACCCTAACCCTAACCCTAACCCTAACCCTAACCCTAACCCTAACCCTAACCCTAACCCTAACCCTAACCCTAACCCTAACCCTAACCCTAACCCTAACCCTAACCCTAACCCTAACCCTAACCCTAACCCTAACCCTAACCCTAACCCTAACCCTAACCCTAACCCTAACCCTAACCCTAACCCTAACCCTAACCCTAACCCTAACCCTAACCCTAACCCTAACCCTAACCCTAACCCTAACCCTAACCCTAACCCTAACCCTAACCCTAACCCTAACCCTAACCCTAACCCTAACCCTAACCCTAACCCTAACCCTAACCCTAACCCTAACCCCTAACCCTAACCCTAACCCTAACCCTAACCCTAACCCTAACCCTAACCCTAACCCTAACCCTAACCCTAACCCTAACCCTAACCCTAACCCTAACCCTAACCCTAACCCTAACCCTAACCCTAACCCTAACCCTAACCCTAACCCTAACCCTAACCCTAACCCTAACCCTAACCCTAACCCTAACCCTAACCCTAACCCTAACCCTAACCCTAACCCTAACCCTAACCCTAACCCTAACCCTAACCCTAACCCTAACCCTAACCCTAACCCTAACCCTAACCCTAACCCTAACCCTAACCCTAACCCTAACCCTAACCCTAACCCTAACCCTAACCCTAACCCTAACCCTAACCCTAACCCTAACCCTAACCCTAACCCTAACCCTAACCCTAACCCTAACCCTAACCCTAACCCTAACCCTAACCCTAACCCTAACCCTAACCCTAACCCTAACCCTAACCCTAACCCTAACCCTAACCCTAACCCTAACCCTAACCCTAACCCTAACCCTAACCTAACCCTAACCCTAACCCTAACCCTAACCCTAACCCTAACCCTAACCCTAACCCTAACCCTAACCTAACCCTAACCCTAACCCTAACCCTAACCCTAACCCTAACCCTAACCCTAACCCTAACCCTAACCCTAACCCTAACCCTAACCCTAACCCTAACCCTAACCCTAACCCTAACCCTAACCCTAACCCTAACCCTAACCCTAACCCTAACCCTAACCCTAACCCTAACCCTAACCCTAACCCTAACCCTAACCCTAACCCTAACCCTAACCCTAACCCTAACCCTAACCCTAACCCTAACCCCTAACCCTAACCCTAACCCTAACCCTAACCCTAACCTAACCCTAACCCTAACCCTAACCCTAACCCTAACCCTAACCCTAACCCTAACCCTAACCCTAACCCTAACCCTAACCCTAACCCTAACCCTAACCCTAACCCTAACCCTAACCCTAACCCTAACCCTAACCTAACCTAACCCTAACCCTAACCCTAACCTAACCCTAACCCTAACCCTAACCCTAACCCTAACCCTAACCCTAACCCTAACCCTAACCCTAACCTAACCCTAACCCTAACCCTAACCCTAACCCTAACCCTAACCCTAACCCTAACCCTAACCCTAACCCTAACCCTAACCCTAACCCTAACCCTAACCCTAACCCTAACCCTAACCCTAACCCTAACCCTAACCCTAACCCTAACCCTAACCCTAACCCTAACCCTAACCCTAACCCTAACCCTAACCCTAACCCTAACCCTAACCCTAACCCTAACCCTAACCCTAACCCTAACCCTAACCCTAACCCTAACCCTAACCCTAACCCTAACCCTAACCCTAACCCTAACCCTAACCCTAACCCTAACCCTAACCCTAACCCTAACCCTAACCCTAACCCTAACCCTAACCCTAACCCTAACCCTAACCCTAACCCTAACCCTAACCCTAACCCTAACCCTAACCCTAACCCTAACCCTAACCCTAACCCTAACACCTAACCCTAACCCTAAACCCTAACCCTAACCCTAACCCTTAACCCTAACCCTTAACCCTAACCCTAACCCTAACCCTAACCCTAACCCTAACCCTAACCCTAACACCTAACCCTAACCTTAACCCACTAACCCTAACCCTAAACCCTAACCCTACACCCTAACCCTAAACCTTAACCCTAACCTTAACCCTAACCCTAACCCTAACACCTAACCCTAACCCTAACCCTAACCCTAACCTTTCTAACCTCTAACCCTAACCCTAACCCTAACCCTAACCCTAACCCTAACCCTAACCCTAACCCTAATCCCTAACCCTAACCCTAACCCTAACCCTAACCCTAACCCTAACCCTAACCTAACCCTAACCCTAACCCTAACCTAACCTAACCCTAACCCTAACCCTAACCCTAACCCTAACTAACCCTAACCTAACCCTAACCCTAACCTAACCCTAACCCTAACCTAACCCTAACCCTAACCTAACCCTAACCCTAACCTAACCTAACCCTAACCCTAACCCTAACCCTAACCCTGACTTCCTTAAGCTTTTTGGGCCTACAGGCGAGTCTGTTTTGGTCCTTGAGTGACCGCCTGAGGGCGGAAAAGCTCTGGATGAAACGCCTTGACACAATGTATCCTAGAGGCCTCAATGAGACGTGAGTTATCGGTGCAGTTATCTGTTCTATTTTTATTTACTTTTTTCTATTTTTGGAATTGACTTACACTTTACATATCTCTTCTTGAAGATTGACTGCACCGAAACCCACTCTAAACCTACCCCTCACACCTAAAACCCTTTTCATTTTAAACTCACATGTTGAACCCCACCTGACTATGATGGACTGCACCTAACCCTAATCCTAACCTTAACCCTGATATCTAAACACACTCAAAACCTACCTTTACATCTACACCCACTCAGAAACTACCCTAACCTAAACCCACTTAAAACCTACCCTTACACCTAAACCCACTTAAAACTAACCATTACACCTAAAACTTTACACCTACACCCACTCAAAACCTACCCTAACCTTAACCCATTTAAAACCTACCCTTACACCTAAACCCACTCAAAACTTACCCTTACACCTAAAACTTTACACCTATACCCACTCAAAACCTACCCTAACCTTAACCCACTTAAAACCTACCCTTACACCTAAACACACTTAACTAACCTTTACACCTAATACTTTACACCTACACCCACTCAAAACCTACCCTAACCTTAACCCACTTAAAACCTACCTTTACACTTAAACCCACTTAAAACTAACCCTTACACCTAAAACTTTACACCTACACCCACTCAAAACCTACCCTAACCTTAACCCACTTAAAACCTACCCTTACACCTAAACCCACTTAAAACTAACCCTTACACCTAAAACTTTACACCTACACCCACTCAAAACCTACCCTAACCTTAACCCACCTAAAACCTACCTTTACACCTAAACCCACTCAAAACTTACCCTTAACACCTCTAACCCTTTCTAATGGAAACCTAGATTTTTGAACCCCACCTGATGCAGCCCTACTTATTTCAACCCACAAAAAACTATTATTAGCTTATGTGTTGGAGTCAACACAGACTGGGTGGCTGGGGCTCTCTGCTTGGTCCTCTCACCGGAGCTTTGGGCCCACTGGAAGCGACCAGTTGAGAGAAGGCCTGTGCACAACCGGGCCTGGGCCCTTTGGGGCCTAGGCTTAGGATATTACAATTCCCTAATCTAGCCCGTGCCTCTCTCTCTGGACTTCGGGGGGCCCATTGTTGGGGGTCTGGATCGCTGGGTGGTGAGCTCTGGCTATTCCATTTCATTCATTTTATCACTACATATTTTATTTCCCCTGTTTACTACTATAAAAACATAACTTGATTTAAGTTAAAATAGACACACAGTAACTATTCTATTTCCTTTACTTGGTGTGAGATGTTTGTTTATTTACTTATTTGTTTTATGAAATGAGGCCTTATCGTTTCTGGGTGTTTATCCTCTCTTTCTATAAATATATTGCTTTATTACTTTATATCGGACCATTTTCACATATATTTCTTTGAATGGTTAGATATTTTCATCTGTTTCCATGATTGGTGCAATCGAATCATATCTCTGACTCATAATTTTGACCTTCTATTTATAATACTTTGACCTAGACACAGATTTTGAAACCCATAAATTTAGCATGCTTCGACAGTTAAACACGGAATGTTATAAAAACATACTCCTTTAGATATTACTTTAATTTCCATGATCTATAAAACTTGTTTTTGTTTAAGTACTATACTTTAACCGTGATACATGTATAAACTTAGCATGCTTTTAAATTAAAACACTGAATTTTTCTTTTTTTATAAAAAACACTCATATTATTATTTTACTTTATTTCTAAGGTGTTCAGCACTAAGCTTTGAAAACAGATTTTTTTCATTCTCTTTTTCATACTGTTCTATTCTTAATCAAACCATTAAACACATTATTTCACTTTTTATATTATTTACATACAATTTGATCACCAAACACATTATTTCATTCTTTAATAAATACTTTATTTACACACAATTTGACATTTACAATCACATTTTCTTTCTGATTTTCCACAGTCACAAGTTTTTAATAAAGTTTGTTTATTTTTTCTTGCTGACTTACTGCTTGTGCTGTGACGTCACATGCTGAGTGCATACTGCAGCTCATAACTCATTGCTCTTTGCACCGACAGCAACAGCTCTCGTGCTCTCGTCTTTATTGTTGTATCTACATCGTTTTGAACATCAAAACCGTTTGATTCTGCCTGAAGAAGGTACGGCAGTGTACCGAAACGTCGCGACGAATCGAACGGTACTCTTTTTGTTTTCTTTTTTGAACTGATTTGCCGATTTCGGGATGGATCGCTCGTCGAGACGCGGCGCACAGAGAAACGCTCCGCGACTGCGGTTGAGACTAAAAAACCCCTCCCTGATATCCAGATCGGTTCCTCCAAGTAGAATGAGAAATGTACAACAACACAAACGTGATTTTAATCACGACTTTGATGCAGACGATCGGTTTGATCATGTGCATGACCCATATATAGAAACACAATTCCAAACACGTGAGTTCATTAATAAGAGTTACAGAGACGTGAATAATCAGACAGCTCGTCATCAGAGGAGCAAAAATACTGCTCTCTCTAACACAGATCATAGAGCTTTGTCCTATAACACACGCTCTGTTTCTTCTTCTGGTCACATGGTGTTTAATGATGATGCACGTGAGCACAATATGATCCGTTCTGCTAAAAACAAAAGAAAACGCGATCGAGCTAAAAACAGACGTGATGCTCTCGCTTTCAACACAGATTCTAACTTCACTGATGATTATTTTTGCGATCGAGCTAAAAACAGACGTGATGCTCTCGCTTTCAACACAGATTCTAACTTCACTGATGATTATGTCCCCCTTACAAATTATGACACTTTCACGGAGCATGACTATTACACTCCTGAACACGATTATTTCACCGAACGAGACTTTCACACTCGAAACGACCTCACTAGAGACCGTGGAGGAGATATATCTCATCCTCTCAACTATCGGTCGTTTTCTCTCCCCAATTTGGGTAGAATTAACCCTTTACGTACTCGTCCCTTCACTCGAACACCTACAACGGTTTCTTTTCGTGAGCCGGGGGGAAATTCAGGTTCTGGTAAGGTCTTTTCGAACAGGAATACTGATTATCGTGGAGGCTCGAGGCAAACCCGATATTTATTTCGAACAAATACAACCCGACCCATGGAAACTCCACGTAATCAAAATTACACACCAGCACCTCCACAGCTCAAGACCACAATCAAACTCATGTACGACCTCATTCGTGCGGTACACCACCTCGACAAAGTAACCACAAAGAAAGGGGATAACCAACCCATAACGTTTCAGAAACTCACAGATCTTTTGATGACTACAATTAAACCGGCCTTCCCGAACTCCAGAGTAACAACACTGTTGGATGGGAACGCCAAGAATTGGTGTTTCACTGCACAGCTCATACTTGAACAACATTATGAAGAGCTCATTGAAAACACCATTCAGAGTCTCAAAGATCAAACGTCTCAATCTGATTGGCCGCACGCATTTGAGGTGGCTACTAATTGGGCTGACAGAAACTTTGGCCAGAGAATGACAGCGGAGACGATTGAACAAGCGAAAGCTCTATTCACTGCTGAACTTTCTGAACAACAGCACAGTGAAGCACCTGTGGTGGATGGGACACAACACGACATTGCGTCACCACAACACGACATTACGCCACCACCACAGCGAACGTACGCACAGGTTGTGGCTTCTCCACCGAGACGGGGGATACCACCTCCGTCTTCTACCTTGCCTCAAGCTTCTGTCAGTATCCAATTAAGAACCATAGATGCTCAAATTCAAACTTCACCGAGTTTACGGGGCGACACATTTACGGCACATCCCCCTCCGGGAGGGGATTGGCCTGTGGTTGTAGATGATGAGAATCCTCCTCTCATCACTTTTGCACCTGTCCGGCCCACACAGGCGGGACAACCACAACAGGAGGCAAAAACTGAGGGGCCCACACAGACCCCCCAAACTTCTCCACTTGAACAGAGAATCCCCCGTTGTTCCACTCGTCCTCCCTTGGCCCCCGGCGGGGTGGGACCAGAACCTGAGGAAATCGACCGCCCTGAGAGTAAAGGGGTGGAGCCGACGACCTCTGGCCGGGTACTATTTCCCCCCCTCCGGGGGCCCAGGGGAGAGGGGCTCAGTAGCACCTCCTCCTCTCCCCCACACTCCTCCCGCGCTCCGTTGGATCGGGAGGACTCGACCATTTCATCCAGATGTCCATCTGGAAACACGGTGATGTCTAATCACGCATCTCCTGTCTCGAGTCTCCATCTTTTGGAGTCTGATATCCCGGTTGATAACACAAGGGTATTATCCCCCTTATCACGTTTTTTGAATGAATACGAAAGGCTCCCTACCCATATACCTGGAGACCCAGTTCGGAGCCCGATTGTTTCGGAACCTGGCGGTGCCCAATGTGTCTCCCTACCTCATCTGTTTCAGCGAACCGGTCTTGAACCTGGACGGACCGGTTCCACAGATGACGAGTTTTTTGCGAGCTCCCCGAGTTCAGTTGGTAGACCCAAACGTCACGCGAACACAACTAAAAAGAATTCAGAGTGGCGTTTGAAGATCAGTAAGAAAAATTTGATCTTGGGCGATTCTAACGTCGCCAGGCTCCCGAAGTTCCAAAACACTGACTTACAAGTAGACGCCTTTCCGGGTGCGAAATTCCATCATGCTTCAAACCTAATTCAAAGGGCGCAGATTCTGGAACTTCCAGAGAGAATAATTTTATCTTTTGGACTCAATAATCGCCAACAAAGACTTAAAATTAGGGCGATCAGGGAACTCCAAACTTTGATCAAAACAGCTCGAGACAGGTTTCCGAACGCAGAAATTTTTGTTCCTGAGATCAATTTTTCTAGAGCCCTCCCGATCTCGGAACAACTAATGCTGGAGGACATTAATGTTTACATCCAGAAACACTGCGATTGTATCCCCTCCCTCCCGAGTTCTGAGAAATTCGAGGTGGAAAGGGATGGCATTCACTGGAAGCCCTCCACCGCAAAATCGATGCTTTTACATTGGGCCATGTTTTTAAACTACCCATTAACTTTAGCCGAACACCAGGCGTAGATAACCTCATAGTTAATCTATCTAAAACGTTCATTCTATCTTCCGATCAGCGTGCTTTACTCTCTAAAGGACTTACTTTTATTCCTACACCGACTGGTTTTAAGACGAAAAAGACAGAACTCTTAGGTGATCTACAAGCATACCACCGCCGACTCCAGCTTGAATCTTATTTTGAGGGTAAAAAACTCCAAAAAAAGAAACTCCCATTTACAGGCCCCTCTGAATGGACACCATCTTTGTCTAGTTTACCGAAGAATATAAGACAAATAGTTAGAGCAGATTTATACGCTTATCGTCACCTCAACTGGGGACTGGATGTGTGTCACAATTTAACACGAGGGGAGAAAAAAGCACTTAGGGAGTTAAGTAACAACACGAACATTGTCATAAAACCAGCCGATAAAGGTAACGCGATCGTAATTTTAGATAGGGCCCAATATTTATGGGAGGGTCATCGACAGCTCGATGCGAAAGAATATTATCGACCCCTGGACAGACCCATTTATCTCCAAACGGCGAGAGAGATTAAAAATTTACTCGAGGAAATGTGTCACCAAAAGATCATTAGCCCAAAACAGAAGGAATACCTCCTGGGGGATGGGAACCCCAGACCCAGGAGGTTTTACTTACTCCCAAAAATCCACAAAGGCCCGGAATCTTGGAGTAAACCTCATGAAATTCCACCTGGGCGTCCCATAGTTTCCGACTGTAATAGTGAGACGTACTTCACCGCGGAGTACATTGAGTTCTTTCTTAACCCACTTTCGCAGAAACACGCCAGTTACATTAAGGACACGTGTGATTTCCTCGAGAAGATTAGCCGACTCCAAATTCCACAAAATGCGTTTTTGTTTACCATTGACATAGACAGCCTCTACACTAACATCGAAACCGATGTTGGTGTGGAGGCTGTCAAGAAATGTTTTGAAAAATACCCCGATCCGAATCGTCCGAACGATTACATACTTAAACTTTTAGAAATCAATTTGACAAAAAACGACTTTGAATTTGAGTCTAAATTCTACCTACAAACAAAAGGGACTGCGATGGGGAAAACCTTCGCACCCTCGTACGCAAATATTTTCATGGCGCAGTGGGAGGAGTCGGCGTTATCTTCTTACTCTCTCAGGCCTTTCCTTTACTTTCGATTTCTTGATGACATTTGGGGAGTTTGGACCCACTCCAGAGATGAGTTTTTGGCTTTCACGCAACATTTAAATAACCATCAGAAATCTATCAAAATTAAGCACACGCTCGATTTTCGAGAAGTGAATTTCTTAGATGTTACGACATATAAGGGGCCAAAATTCTCAGAGACCGGTTGTTTGGACTTTCGGGTTTACTTCAAAGAAACAGATACTCACTCGCTTTTACATAGACGGAGTTTTCACCCGAAGCATACTTTTCGGGGTATAGTGAAATCCCAACTTCTCAGATTTCACCGTATCTGTTCTGAGTCGTCGTCTTTTTTGAACGCCACAAAAACCCTTTTCTCAGCTTTACGCAAACGCGGCTACTCCAGATCTTTCCTACGCCAGATTCTTAAAACTTTTCGTGACCCCAGACAACCGAAACCCGGGGAATCGACACCCAAAGATAAAATAATTCCTCTAGTGGCACATTATTCGGATCAAAGTATACAGCTTAATTTAGCGGTGAAAGCTAATTTTGAAAAATTTCTATTTAATTCTAACTTTTTGCAGAAACACAAACCGATTGCAGCTTTTAAAAGAAACCAAAATCTTAAAGATCTTCTAGTACGCAGCAAACTACCCACTCCGCCTGCTAGAAGTAGAAGCAGCTCCCTTAAATATTTTGCTCCCCAGAAGCTCGTCAAGAGCAGGTCCACGGGTCGAATCTTTCGCCTGCAACATCTGTTGCACTCTCGAGTGTCCAATTGCGTGTATTTGATATTTTGTGTCAAGTGTCGTAAACAGTACGTGGGACAGACAAAGAACGAACTATGTAATCGGATATACCAACATGTATATTGTATCACTCATAAAGTCGAAAAACGCAGATATCTGGTCCAGCACTTTATGTCCCACGGGCTGACTTCCTTACGCTTTTTGGGCCTACAGGCGAGTCTGTTTTGGTCCTTGAGTGACCGCCTGAGGGCGGAAAAGCTCTGGATGAAACGCCTTGACACAATGTATCCTAGAGGCCTCAATGAGACGTGAGTTATCGGTGCAGTTATCTGTTCTATTTTTATTTACTTTTTTCTATTTTTGGAATTGACTTACACTTTACATATCTCTTCTTGAAGATTGACTGCACCGAAACCCACTCTAAACCTACCCCTCACACCTAAAACCCTTTTCATTTTAAACTCACATGTTGAACCCCACCTGACTATGATGGACTGCACCTAACCCTAATCCTAACCTTAACCCTGATATCTAAACACACTCAAAACCTACCTTTACATCTACACCCACTCAGAAACTACCCTAACCTAAACCCACTTAAAACCTACCCTTACACCTAAACCCACTTAAAACTAACCATTACACCTAAAACTTTACACCTACACCCACTCAAAACCTACCCTAACCTTAACCCATTTAAAACCTACCCTTACACCTAAACCCACTCAAAACTTACCCTTACACCTAAAACTTTACACCTATACCCACTCAAAACCTACCCTAACCTTAACCCACTTAAAACCTACCCTTACACCTAAACACACTTAACTAACCTTTACACCTAATACTTTACACCTACACCCACTCAAAACCTACCCTAACCTTAACCCACTTAAAACCTACCTTTACACTTAAACCCACTTAAAACTAACCCTTACACCTAAAACTTTACACCTACACCCACTCAAAACCTACCCTAACCTTAACCCACTTAAAACCTACCCTTACACCTAAACCCACTTAAAACTAACCCTTACACCTAAAACTTTACACCTACACCCACTCAAAACCTACCCTAACCTTAACCCACCTAAAACCTACCTTTACACCTAAACCCACTCAAAACTTACCCTTAACACCTCTAACCCTTTCTAATGGAAACCTAGATTTTTGAACCCCACCTGATGCAGCCCTACTTATTTCAACCCACAAAAAACTATTATTAGCTTATGTGTTGGAGTCAACACAGACTGGGTGGCTGGGGCTCTCTGCTTGGTCCTCTCACCGGAGCTTTGGGCCCACTGGAAGCGACCAG
Source organism: Myxocyprinus asiaticus (assembly GCF_019703515.2). Lineage (NCBI taxonomy): Eukaryota > Metazoa > Chordata > Actinopteri > Cypriniformes > Catostomidae > Myxocyprinus > Myxocyprinus asiaticus. The sequence goes on from NW_026249825.1 coordinate 12,699, forward strand.
TTGAGAGAAGGCCTGTGCACAACCGGGCCTGGGCCCTTTGGGGCCTAGGCTTAGGATATTACAATTCCCTAATCTAGCCCGTGCCTCTCTCTCTGGACTTCGGGGGGCCCATTGTTGGGGGTCTGGATCGCTGGGTGGTGAGCTCTGGCTATTCCATTTCATTCATTTTATCACTACATATTTTATTTCCCCTGTTTACTACTATAAAAACATAACTTGATTTAAGTTAAAATAGACACACAGTAACTATTCTATTTCCTTTACTTGGTGTGAGATGTTTGTTTATTTACTTATTTGTTTTATGAAATGAGGCCTTATCGTTTCTGGGTGTTTATCCTCTCTTTCTATAAATATATTGCTTTATTACTTTATATCGGACCATTTTCACATATATTTCTTTGAATGGTTAGATATTTTCATCTGTTTCCATGATTGGTGCAATCGAATCATATCTCTGACTCATAATTTTGACCTTCTATTTATAATACTTTGACCTAGACACAGATTTTGAAACCCATAAATTTAGCATGCTTCGACAGTTAAACACGGAATGTTATAAAAACATACTCCTTTAGATATTACTTTAATTTCCATGATCTATAAAACTTGTTTTTGTTTAAGTACTATACTTTAACCGTGATACATGTATAAACTTAGCATGCTTTTAAATTAAAACACTGAATTTTTCTTTTTTTATAAAAAACACTCATATTATTATTTTACTTTATTTCTAAGGTGTTCAGCACTAAGCTTTGAAAACAGATTTTTTTCATTCTCTTTTTCATACTGTTCTATTCTTAATCAAACCATTAAACACATTATTTCACTTTTTATATTATTTACATACAATTTGATCACCAAACACATTATTTCATTCTTTAATAAATACTTTATTTACACACAATTTGACATTTACAATCACATTTTCTTTCTGATTTTCCACAGTCACAAGTTTTTAATAAAGTTTGTTTATTTTTTCTTGCTGACTTACTGCTTGTGCTGTGACGTCACATGCTGAGTGCATACTGCAGCTCATAACTCATTGCTCTTTGCACCGACAGCAACAGCTCTCGTGCTCTCGTCTTTATTGTTGTATCTACATCGTTTTGAACATCAAAACCGTTTGATTCTGCCTGAAGAAGGTACGGCAGTGTACCGAAACGTCGCGACGAATCGAACGGTACTCTTTTTGTTTTCTTTTTTGAACTGATTTGCCGATTTCGGGATGGATCGCTCGTCGAGACGCGGCGCACAGAGAAACGCTCCGCGACTGCGGTTGAGACTAAAAACCCCTCCCTGATATCCAGATCGGTTCCTCCAAGTAGAATGAGAAATGTACAACAACACAAACGTGATTTTAATCACGACTTTGATGCAGACGATCGGTTTGATCATGTGCATGACCCATATATAGAAACACAATTCCAAACACGTGAGTTCATTAATAAGAGTTACAGAGACGTGAATAATCAGACAGCTCGTCATCAGAGGAGCAAAAATACTGCTCTCTCTAACACAGATCATAGAGCTTTGTCCTATAACACACGCTCTGTTTCTTCTTCTGGTCACATGGTGTTTAATGATGATGCACGTGAGCACAATATGATCCGTTCTGCTAAAAACAAAAGAAAACGCGATCGAGCTAAAAACAGACGTGATGCTCTCGCTTTCAACACAGATTCTAACTTCACTGATGATTATTTTTGCGATCGAGCTAAAAACAGACGTGATGCTCTCGCTTTCAACACAGATTCTAACTTCACTGATGATTATGTCCCCCTTACAAATTATGACACTTTCACGGAGCATGACTATTACACTCCTGAACACGATTATTTCACCGAACGAGACTTTCACACTCGAAACGACCTCACTAGAGACCGTGGAGGAGATATATCTCATCCTCTCAACTATCGGTCGTTTTCTCTCCCCAATTTGGGTAGAATTAACCCTTTACGTACTCGTCCCTTCACTCGAACACCTACAACGGTTTCTTTTCGTGAGCCGGGGGGAAATTCAGGTTCTGGTAAGGTCTTTTCGAACAGGAATACTGATTATCGTGGAGGCTCGAGGCAAACCCGATATTTATTTCGAACAAATACAACCCGACCCATGGAAACTCCACGTAATCAAAATTACACACCAGCACCTCCACAGCTCAAGACCACAATCAAACTCATGTACGACCTCATTCGTGCGGTACACCACCTCGACAAAGTAACCACAAAGAAAGGGGATAACCAACCCATAACGTTTCAGAAACTCACAGATCTTTTGATGACTACAATTAAACCGGCCTTCCCGAACTCCAGAGTAACAACACTGTTGGATGGGAACGCCAAGAATTGGTGTTTCACTGCACAGCTCATACTTGAACAACATTATGAAGAGCTCATTGAAAACACCATTCAGAGTCTCAAAGATCAAACGTCTCAATCTGATTGGCCGCACGCATTTGAGGTGGCTACTAATTGGGCTGACAGAAACTTTGGCCAGAGAATGACAGCGGAGACGATTGAACAAGCGAAAGCTCTATTCACTGCTGAACTTTCTGAACAACAGCACAGTGAAGCACCTGTGGTGGATGGGACACAACACGACATTGCGTCACCACAACACGACATTACGCCACCACCACAGCGAACGTACGCACAGGTTGTGGCTTCTCCACCGAGACGGGGGATACCACCTCCGTCTTCTACCTTGCCTCAAGCTTCTGTCAGTATCCAATTAAGAACCATAGATGCTCAAATTCAAACTTCACCGAGTTTACGGGGCGACACATTTACGGCACATCCCCCTCCGGGAGGGGATTGGCCTGTGGTTGTAGATGATGAGAATCCTCCTCTCATCACTTTTGCACCTGTCCGGCCCACACAGGCGGGACAACCACAACAGGAGGCAAAAACTGAGGGGCCCACACAGACCCCCCAAACTTCTCCACTTGAACAGAGAATCCCCCGTTGTTCCACTCGTCCTCCCTTGGCCCCCGGCGGGGTGGGACCAGAACCTGAGGAAATCGACCGCCCTGAGAGTAAAGGGGTGGAGCCGACGACCTCTGGCCGGGTACTATTTCCCCCCCTCCGGGGGCCCAGGGGAGAGGGGCTCAGTAGCACCTCCTCCTCTCCCCCACACTCCTCCCGCGCTCCGTTGGATCGGGAGGACTCGACCATTTCATCCAGATGTCCATCTGGAAACACGGTGATGTCTAATCACGCATCTCCTGTCTCGAGTCTCCATCTTTTGGAGTCTGATATCCCGGTTGATAACACAAGGGTATTATCCCCCTTATCACGTTTTTTGAATGAATACGAAAGGCTCCCTACCCATATACCTGGAGACCCAGTTCGGAGCCCGATTGTTTCGGAACCTGGCGGTGCCCAATGTGTCTCCCTACCTCATCTGTTTCAGCGAACCGGTCTTGAACCTGGACGGACCGGTTCCACAGATGACGAGTTTTTTGCGAGCTCCCCGAGTTCAGTTGGTAGACCCAAACGTCACGCGAACACAACTAAAAAGAATTCAGAGTGGCGTTTGAAGATCAGTAAGAAAAATTTGATCTTGGGCGATTCTAACGTCGCCAGGCTCCCGAAGTTCCAAAACACTGACTTACAAGTAGACGCCTTTCCGGGTGCGAAATTCCATCATGCTTCAAACCTAATTCAAAGGGCGCAGATTCTGGAACTTCCAGAGAGAATAATTTTATCTTTTGGACTCAATAATCGCCAACAAAGACTTAAAATTAGGGCGATCAGGGAACTCCAAACTTTGATCAAAACAGCTCGAGACAGGTTTCCGAACGCAGAAATTTTTGTTCCTGAGATCAATTTTTCTAGAGCCCTCCCGATCTCGGAACAACTAATGCTGGAGGACATTAATGTTTACATCCAGAAACACTGCGATTGTATCCCCTCCCTCCCGAGTTCTGAGAAATTCGAGGTGGAAAGGGATGGCATTCACTGGAAGCCCTCCACCGCAAAATCGATGCTTTTACATTGGGCCATGTTTTTAAACTACCCATTAACTTTAGCCGAACACCAGGCGTAGATAACCTCATAGTTAATCTATCTAAAACGTTCATTCTATCTTCCGATCAGCGTGCTTTACTCTCTAAAGGACTTACTTTTATTCCTACACCGACTGGTTTTAAGACGAAAAAGACAGAACTCTTAGGTGATCTACAAGCATACCACCGCCGACTCCAGCTTGAATCTTATTTTGAGGGTAAAAAACTCCAAAAAAAGAAACTCCCATTTACAGGCCCCTCTGAATGGACACCATCTTTGTCTAGTTTACCGAAGAATATAAGACAAATAGTTAGAGCAGATTTATACGCTTATCGTCACCTCAACTGGGGACTGGATGTGTGTCACAATTTAACACGAGGGGAGAAAAAAGCACTTAGGGAGTTAAGTAACAACACGAACATTGTCATAAAACCAGCCGATAAAGGTAACGCGATCGTAATTTTAGATAGGGCCCAATATTTATGGGAGGGTCATCGACAGCTCGATGCGAAAGAATATTATCGACCCCTGGACAGACCCATTTATCTCCAAACGGCGAGAGAGATTAAAAATTTACTCGAGGAAATGTGTCACCAAAAGATCATTAGCCCAAAACAGAAGGAATACCTCCTGGGGGATGGGAACCCCAGACCCAGGAGGTTTTACTTACTCCCAAAAATCCACAAAGGCCCGGAATCTTGGAGTAAACCTCATGAAATTCCACCTGGGCGTCCCATAGTTTCCGACTGTAATAGTGAGACGTACTTCACCGCGGAGTACATTGAGTTCTTTCTTAACCCACTTTCGCAGAAACACGCCAGTTACATTAAGGACACGTGTGATTTCCTCGAGAAGATTAGCCGACTCCAAATTCCACAAAATGCGTTTTTGTTTACCATTGACATAGACAGCCTCTACACTAACATCGAAACCGATGTTGGTGTGGAGGCTGTCAAGAAATGTTTTGAAAAATACCCCGATCCGAATCGTCCGAACGATTACATACTTAAACTTTTAGAAATCAATTTGACAAAAAACGACTTTGAATTTGAGTCTAAATTCTACCTACAAACAAAAGGGACTGCGATGGGGAAAACCTTCGCACCCTCGTACGCAAATATTTTCATGGCGCAGTGGGAGGAGTCGGCGTTATCTTCTTACTCTCTCAGGCCTTTCCTTTACTTTCGATTTCTTGATGACATTTGGGGAGTTTGGACCCACTCCAGAGATGAGTTTTTGGCTTTCACGCAACATTTAAATAACCATCAGAAATCTATCAAAATTAAGCACACGCTCGATTTTCGAGAAGTGAATTTCTTAGATGTTACGACATATAAGGGGCCAAAATTCTCAGAGACCGGTTGTTTGGACTTTCGGGTTTACTTCAAAGAAACAGATACTCACTCGCTTTTACATAGACGGAGTTTTCACCCGAAGCATACTTTTCGGGGTATAGTGAAATCCCAACTTCTCAGATTTCACCGTATCTGTTCTGAGTCGTCGTCTTTTTTGAACGCCACAAAAACCCTTTTCTCAGCTTTACGCAAACGCGGCTACTCCAGATCTTTCCTACGCCAGATTCTTAAAACTTTTCGTGACCCCAGACAACCGAAACCCGGGGAATCGACACCCAAAGATAAAATAATTCCTCTAGTGGCACATTATTCGGATCAAAGTATACAGCTTAATTTAGCGGTGAAAGCTAATTTTGAAAAATTTCTATTTAATTCTAACTTTTTGCAGAAACACAAACCGATTGCAGCTTTTAAAAGAAACCAAAATCTTAAAGATCTTCTAGTACGCAGCAAACTACCCACTCCGCCTGCTAGAAGTAGAAGCAGCTCCCTTAAATATTTTGCTCCCCAGAAGCTCGTCAAGAGCAGGTCCACGGGTCGAATCTTTCGCCTGCAACATCTGTTGCACTCTCGAGTGTCCAATTGCGTGTATTTGATATTTTGTGTCAAGTGTCGTAAACAGTACGTGGGACAGACAAAGAACGAACTATGTAATCGGATATACCAACATGTATATTGTATCACTCATAAAGTCGAAAAACGCAGATATCTGGTCCAGCACTTTATGTCCCACGGGCTGACTTCCTTACGCTTTTTGGGCCTACAGGCGAGTCTGTTTTGGTCCTTGAGTGACCGCCTGAGGGCGGAAAAGCTCTGGATGAAACGCCTTGACACAATGTATCCTAGAGGCCTCAATGAGACGTGAGTTATCGGTGCAGTTATCTGTTCTATTTTTATTTACTTTTTTCTATTTTTGGAATTGACTTACACTTTACATATCTCTTCTTGAAGATTGACTGCACCGAAACCCACTCTAAACCTACCCCTCACACCTAAAACCCTTTTCATTTTAAACTCACATGTTGAACCCCACCTGACTATGATGGACTGCACCTAACCCTAATCCTAACCTTAACCCTGATATCTAAACACACTCAAAACCTACCTTTACATCTACACCCACTCAGAAACTACCCTAACCTAAACCCACTTAAAACCTACCCTTACACCTAAACCCACTTAAAACTAACCATTACACCTAAAACTTTACACCTACACCCACTCAAAACCTACCCTAACCTTAACCCATTTAAAACCTACCCTTACACCTAAACCCACTCAAAACTTACCCTTACACCTAAAACTTTACACCTATACCCACTCAAAACCTACCCTAACCTTAACCCACTTAAAACCTACCCTTACACCTAAACACACTTAACTAACCTTTACACCTAATACTTTACACCTACACCCACTCAAAACCTACCCTAACCTTAACCCACTTAAAACCTACCTTTACACTTAAACCCACTTAAAACTAACCCTTACACCTAAAACTTTACACCTACACCCACTCAAAACCTACCCTAACCTTAACCCACTTAAAACCTACCCTTACACCTAAACCCACTTAAAACTAACCCTTACACCTAAAACTTTACACCTACACCCACTCAAAACCTACCCTAACCTTAACCCACCTAAAACCTACCTTTACACCTAAACCCACTCAAAACTTACCCTTAACACCTCTAACCCTTTCTAATGGAAACCTAGATTTTTGAACCCCACCTGATGCAGCCCTACTTATTTCAACCCACAAAAAACTATTATTAGCTTATGTGTTGGAGTCAACACAGACTGGGTGGCTGGGGCTCTCTGCTTGGTCCTCTCACCGGAGCTTTGGGCCCACTGGAAGCGACCAGTTGAGAGAAGGCCTGTGCACAACCGGGCCTGGGCCCTTTGGGGCCTAGGCTTAGGATATTACAATTCCCTAATCTAGCCCGTGCCTCTCTCTCTGGACTTCGGGGGGGCCCATTGTTGGGGGTCTGGATCGCTGGGTGGTGAGCTCTGGCTATTCCATTTCATTCATTTTATCACTACATATTTTATTTCCCCTGTTTACTACTATAAAAACATAACTTGATTTAAGTTAAAATAGACACACAGTAACTATTCTATTTCCTTTACTTGGTGTGAGATGTTTGTTTATTTACTTATTTGTTTTATGAAATGAGGCCTTATCGTTTCTGGGTGTTTATCCTCTCTTTCTATAAATATATTGCTTTATTACTTTATATCGGACCATTTTCACATATATTTCTTTGAATGGTTAGATATTTTCATCTGTTTCCATGATTGGTGCAATCGAATCATATCTCTGACTCATAATTTTGACCTTCTATTTATAATACTTTGACCTAGACACAGATTTTGAAACCCATAAATTTAGCATGCTTCGACAGTTAAACACGGAATGTTATAAAAACATACTCCTTTAGATATTACTTTAATTTCCATGATCTATAAAACTTGTTTTTGTTTAAGTACTATACTTTAACCGTGATACATGTATAAACTTAGCATGCTTTTAAATTAAAACACTGAATTTTTCTTTTTTTATAAAAAACACTCATATTATTATTTTACTTTATTTCTAAGGTGTTCAGCACTAAGCTTTGAAAACAGATTTTTTCATTCTCTTTTTCATACTGTTCTATTCTTAATCAAACCATTAAACACATTATTTCACTTTTTATATTATTTACATACAATTTGATCACCAAACACATTATTTCATTCTTTAATAAATACTTTATTTACACACAATTTGACATTTACAATCACATTTTCTTTCTGATTTTCCACAGTCACAAGTTTTTAATAAAGTTTGTTTATTTTTTCTTGCTGACTTACTGCTTGTGCTGTGACGTCACATGCTGAGTGCATACTGCAGCTCATAACTCATTGCTCTTTGCACCGACAGCAACAGCTCTCGTGCTCTCGTCTTTATTGTTGTATCTACATCGTTTTGAACATCAAAACCGTTTGATTCTGCCTGAAGAAGGTACGGCAGTGTACCGAAACGTCGCGACGAATCGAACGGTACTCTTTTTGTTTTCTTTTTTGAACTGATTTGCCGATTTCGGGATGGATCGCTCGTCGAGACGCGGCGCACAGAGAAACGCTCCGCGACTGCGGTTGAGACTAAAAAACCCCTCCCTGATATCCAGATCGGTTCCTCCAAGTAGAATGAGAAATGTACAACAACACAAACGTGATTTTAATCACGACTTTGATGCAGACGATCGGTTTGATCATGTGCATGACCCATATATAGAAACACAATTCCAAACACGTGAGTTCATTAATAAGAGTTACAGAGACGTGAATAATCAGACAGCTCGTCATCAGAGGAGCAAAAATACTGCTCTCTCTAACACAGATCATAGAGCTTTGTCCTATAACACACGCTCTGTTTCTTCTTCTGGTCACATGGTGTTTAATGATGATGCACGTGAGCACAATATGATCCGTTCTGCTAAAAACAAAAGAAAACGCGATCGAGCTAAAAACAGACGTGATGCTCTCGCTTTCAACACAGATTCTAACTTCACTGATGATTATTTTTGCGATCGAGCTAAAAACAGACGTGATGCTCTCGCTTTCAACACAGATTCTAACTTCACTGATGATTATGTCCCCCTTACAAATTATGACACTTTCACGGAGCATGACTATTACACTCCTGAACACGATTATTTCACCGAACGAGACTTTCACACTCGAAACGACCTCACTAGAGACCGTGGAGGAGATATATCTCATCCTCTCAACTATCGGTCGTTTTCTCTCCCCAATTTGGGTAGAATTAACCCTTTACGTACTCGTCCCTTCACTCGAACACCTACAACGGTTTCTTTTCGTGAGCCGGGGGAAATTCAGGTTCTGGTAAGGTCTTTTCGAACAGGAATACTGATTATCGTGGAGGCTCGAGGCAAACCCGATATTTATTTCGAACAAATACAACCCGACCCATGGAAACTCCACGTAATCAAAATTACACACCAGCACCTCCACAGCTCAAGACCACAATCAAACTCATGTACGACCTCATTCGTGCGGTACACCACCTCGACAAAGTAACCACAAAGAAAGGGGATAACCAACCCATAACGTTTCAGAAACTCACAGATCTTTTGATGACTACAATTAAACCGGCCTTCCCGAACTCCAGAGTAACAACACTGTTGGATGGGAACGCCAAGAATTGGTGTTTCACTGCACAGCTCATACTTGAACAACATTATGAAGAGCTCATTGAAAACACCATTCAGAGTCTCAAAGATCAAACGTCTCAATCTGATTGGCCGCACGCATTTGAGGTGGCTACTAATTGGGCTGACAGAAACTTTGGCCAGAGAATGACAGCGGAGACGATTGAACAAGCGAAAGCTCTATTCACTGCTGAACTTTCTGAACAACAGCACAGTGAAGCACCTGTGGTGGATGGGACACAACACGACATTGCGTCACCACAACACGACATTACGCCACCACCACAGCGAACGTACGCACAGGTTGTGGCTTCTCCACCGAGACGGGGGATACCACCTCCGTCTTCTACCTTGCCTCAAGCTTCTGTCAGTATCCAATTAAGAACCATAGATGCTCAAATTCAAACTTCACCGAGTTTACGGGGCGACACATTTACGGCACATCCCCCTCCGGGAGGGGATTGGCCTGTGGTTGTAGATGATGAGAATCCTCCTCTCATCACTTTTGCACCTGTCCGGCCCACACAGGCGGGACAACCACAACAGGAGGCAAAAACTGAGGGGCCCACACAGACCCCCCAAACTTCTCCACTTGAACAGAGAATCCCCCGTTGTTCCACTCGTCCTCCCTTGGCCCCCGGCGGGGTGGGACCAGAACCTGAGGAAATCGACCGCCCTGAGAGTAAAGGGGTGGAGCCGACGACCTCTGGCCGGGTACTATTTCCCCCCCTCCGGGGGCCCAGGGGAGAGGGGCTCAGTAGCACCTCCTCCTCTCCCCCACACTCCTCCCGCGCTCCGTTGGATCGGGAGGACTCGACCATTTCATCCAGATGTCCATCTGGAAACACGGTGATGTCTAATCACGCATCTCCTGTCTCGAGTCTCCATCTTTTGGAGTCTGATATCCCGGTTGATAACACAAGGGTATTATCCCCCTTATCACGTTTTTTGAATGAATACGAAAGGCTCCCTACCCATATACCTGGAGACCCAGTTCGGAGCCCGATTGTTTCGGAACCTGGCGGTGCCCAATGTGTCTCCCTACCTCATCTGTTTCAGCGAACCGGTCTTGAACCTGGACGGACCGGTTCCACAGATGACGAGTTTTTTGCGAGCTCCCCGAGTTCAGTTGGTAGACCCAAACGTCACGCGAACACAACTAAAAAGAATTCAGAGTGGCGTTTGAAGATCAGTAAGAAAAATTTGATCTTGGGCGATTCTAACGTCGCCAGGCTCCCGAAGTTCCAAAACACTGACTTACAAGTAGACGCCTTTCCGGGTGCGAAATTCCATCATGCTTCAAACCTAATTCAAAGGGCGCAGATTCTGGAACTTCCAGAGAGAATAATTTTATCTTTTGGACTCAATAATCGCCAACAAAGACTTAAAATTAGGGCGATCAGGGAACTCCAAACTTTGATCAAAACAGCTCGAGACAGGTTTCCGAACGCAGAAATTTTTGTTCCTGAGATCAATTTTTCTAGAGCCCTCCCGATCTCGGAACAACTAATGCTGGAGGACATTAATGTTTACATCCAGAAACACTGCGATTGTATCCCCTCCCTCCCGAGTTCTGAGAAATTCGAGGTGGAAAGGGATGGCATTCACTGGAAGCCCTCCACCGCAAAATCGATGCTTTTACATTGGGCCATGTTTTTAAACTACCCATTAACTTTAGCCGAACACCAGGCGTAGATAACCTCATAGTTAATCTATCTAAAACGTTCATTCTATCTTCCGATCAGCGTGCTTTACTCTCTAAAGGACTTACTTTTATTCCTACACCGACTGGTTTTAAGACGAAAAAGACAGAACTCTTAGGTGATCTACAAGCATACCACCGCCGACTCCAGCTTGAATCTTATTTTGAGGGTAAAAAACTCCAAAAAAAGAAACTCCCATTTACAGGCCCCTCTGAATGGACACCATCTTTGTCTAGTTTACCGAAGAATATAAGACAAATAGTTAGAGCAGATTTATACGCTTATCGTCACCTCAACTGGGGACTGGATGTGTGTCACAATTTAACACGAGGGGAGAAAAAAGCACTTAGGGAGTTAAGTAACAACACGAACATTGTCATAAAACCAGCCGATAAAGGTAACGCGATCGTAATTTTAGATAGGGCCCAATATTTATGGGAGGGTCATCGACAGCTCGATGCGAAAGAATATTATCGACCCCTGGACAGACCCATTTATCTCCAAACGGCGAGAGAGATTAAAAATTTACTCGAGGAAATGTGTCACCAAAAGATCATTAGCCCAAAACAGAAGGAATACCTCCTGGGGGATGGGAACCCCAGACCCAGGAGGTTTTACTTACTCCCAAAAATCCACAAAGGCCCGGAATCTTGGAGTAAACCTCATGAAATTCCACCTGGGCGTCCCATAGTTTCCGACTGTAATAGTGAGACGTACTTCACCGCGGAGTACATTGAGTTCTTTCTTAACCCACTTTCGCAGAAACACGCCAGTTACATTAAGGACACGTGTGATTTCCTCGAGAAGATTAGCCGACTCCAAATTCCACAAAATGCGTTTTTGTTTACCATTGACATAGACAGCCTCTACACTAACATCGAAACCGATGTTGGTGTGGAGGCTGTCAAGAAATGTTTTGAAAAATACCCCGATCCGAATCGTCCGAACGATTACATACTTAAACTTTTAGAAATCAATTTGACAAAAAACGACTTTGAATTTGAGTCTAAATTCTACCTACAAACAAAAGGGACTGCGATGGGGAAAACCTTCGCACCCTCGTACGCAAATATTTTCATGGCGCAGTGGGAGGAGTCGGCGTTATCTTCTTACTCTCTCAGGCCTTTCCTTTACTTTCGATTTCTTGATGACATTTGGGGAGTTTGGACCCACTCCAGAGATGAGTTTTTGGCTTTCACGCAACATTTAAATAACCATCAGAAATCTATCAAAATTAAGCACACGCTCGATTTTCGAGAAGTGAATTTCTTAGATGTTACGACATATAAGGGGCCAAAATTCTCAGAGACCGGTTGTTTGGACTTTCGGGTTTACTTCAAAGAAACAGATACTCACTCGCTTTTACATAGACGGAGTTTTCACCCGAAGCATACTTTTCGGGGTATAGTGAAATCCCAACTTCTCAGATTTCACCGTATCTGTTCTGAGTCGTCGTCTTTTTTGAACGCCACAAAAACCCTTTTCTCAGCTTTACGCAAACGCGGCTACTCCAGATCTTTCCTACGCCAGATTCTTAAAACTTTTCGTGACCCCAGACAACCGAAACCCGGGGAATCGACACCCAAAGATAAAATAATTCCTCTAGTGGCACATTATTCGGATCAAAGTATACAGCTTAATTTAGCGGTGAAAGCTAATTTTGAAAAATTTCTATTTAATTCTAACTTTTTGCAGAAACACAAACCGATTGCAGCTTTTAAAAGAAACCAAAATCTTAAAGATCTTCTAGTACGCAGCAAACTACCCACTCCGCCTGCTAGAAGTAGAAGCAGCTCCCTTAAATATTTTGCTCCCCAGAAGCTCGTCAAGAGCAGGTCCACGGGTCGAATCTTTCGCCTGCAACATCTGTTGCACTCTCGAGTGTCCAATTGCGTGTATTTGATATTTTGTGTCAAGTGTCGTAAACAGTACGTGGGACAGACAAAGAACGAACTATGTAATCGGATATACCAACATGTATATTGTATCACTCATAAAGTCGAAAAACGCAGATATCTGGTCCAGCACTTTATGTCCCACGGGCTGACTTCCTTACGCTTTTTGGGCCTACAGGCGAGTCTGTTTTGGTCCTTGAGTGACCGCCTGAGGGCGGAAAAGCTCTGGATGAAACGCCTTGACACAATGTATCCTAGAGGCCTCAATGAGACGTGAGTTATCGGTGCAGTTATCTGTTCTATTTTTATTTACTTTTTTCTATTTTTGGAATTGACTTACACTTTACATATCTCTTCTTGAAGATTGACTGCACCGAAACCCACTCTAAACCTACCCCTCACACCTAAAACCCTTTTCATTTTAAACTCACATGTTGAACCCCACCTGACTATGATGGACTGCACCTAACCCTAATCCTAACCTTAACCCTGATATCTAAACACACTCAAAACCTACCTTTACATCTACACCCACTCAGAAACTACCCTAACCTAAACCCACTTAAAACCTACCCTTACACCTAAACCCACTTAAAACTAACCATTACACCTAAAACTTTACACCTACACCCACTCAAAACCTACCCTAACCTTAACCCATTTAAAACCTACCCTTACACCTAAACCCACTCAAAACTTACCCTTACACCTAAAACTTTACACCTATACCCACTCAAAACCTACCCTAACCTTAACCCACTTAAAACCTACCCTTACACCTAAACACACTTAAAACTAACCTTTACACCTAATACTTTACACCTACACCCACTCAAAACCTACCCTAACCTTAACCCACTTAAAACCTACCTTTACACCTAAACCCACTTAAAACTAACCCTTACACCTAAAACTTTACACCTACACCCACTCAAAACCTACCCTAACCTTAACCCACTTAAAACCTACCCTTACACCTAAACCCACTTAAAACTAACCCTTACACCTAAAACTTTACACCTACACCCACTCAAAACCTACCCTAACCTTAACCCACCTAAAACCTACCTTTACACCTAAACCCACTCAAAACTTACCCTTAACACCTCTAACCCTTTCTAATGGAAACCTAGATTTTTGAACCCCACCTGATGCAGCCCTACTTATTTCAACCCACAAAAAACTATTATTAGCTTATGTGTTGGAGTCAACACAGACTGGGTGGCTGGGGCTCTCTGCTTGGTCCTCTCACCGGAGCTTTGGGCCCACTGGAAGCGACCAGTTGAGAGAAGGCCTGTGCACAACCGGGCCTGGGCCCTTTGGGGCCTAGGCTTAGGATATTACAATTCCCTAATCTAGCCCGTGCCTCTCTCTCTGGACTTCGGGGGGCCCATTGTTGGGGGTCTGGATCGCTGGGTGGTGAGCTCTGGCTATTCCATTTCATTCATTTTATCACTACATATTTTATTTCCCCTGTTTACTACTATAAAAACATAACTTGATTTAAGTTAAAATAGACACACAGTAACTATTCTATTTCCTTTACTTGGTGTGAGATGTTTGTTTATTTACTTATTTGTTTTATGAAATGAGGCCTTATCGTTTCTGGGTGTTTATCCTCTCTTTCTATAAATATATTGCTTTATTACTTTATATCGGACCATTTTCACATATATTTCTTTGAATGGTTAGATATTTTCATCTGTTTCCATGATTGGTGCAATCGAATCATATCTCTGACTCATAATTTTGACCTTCTATTTATAATACTTTGACCTAGACACAGATTTTGAAACCCATAAATTTAGCATGCTTCGACAGTTAAACACGGAATGTTATAAAAACATACTCCTTTAGATATTACTTTAATTTCCATGATCTATAAAACTTGTTTTTGTTTAAGTACTATACTTTAACCGTGATACATGTATAAACTTAGCATGCTTTTAAATTAAAACACTGAATTTTTCTTTTTTTATAAAAAACACTCATATTATTATTTTACTTTATTTCTAAGGTGTTCAGCACTAAGCTTTGAAAACAGATTTTTTTCATTCTCTTTTTCATACTGTTCTATTCTTAATCAAACCATTAAACACATTATTTCACTTTTTATATTATTTACATACAATTTGATCACCAAACACATTATTTCATTCTTTAATAAATACTTTATTTACACACAATTTGACATTTACAATCACATTTTCTTTCTGATTTTCCACAGTCACAAGTTTTTAATAAAGTTTGTTTATTTTTTCTTGCTGACTTACTGCTTGTGCTGTGACGTCACATGCTGAGTGCATACTGCAGCTCATAACTCATTGCTCTTTGCACCGACAGCAACAGCTCTCGTGCTCTCGTCTTTATTGTTGTATCTACATCGTTTTGAACATCAAAACCGTTTGATTCTGCCTGAAGAAGGTACGGCAGTGTACCGAAACGTCGCGACGAATCGAACGGTACTCTTTTTGTTTTCTTTTTTGAACTGATTTGCCGATTTCGGGATGGATCGCTCGTCGAGACGCGGCGCACAGAGAAACGCTCCGCGACTGCGGTTGAGACTAAAAAACCCCTCCCTGATATCCAGATCGGTTCCTCCAAGTAGAATGAGAAATGTACAACAACACAAACGTGATTTTAATCACGACTTTGATGCAGACGATCGGTTTGATCATGTGCATGACCCATATATAGAAACACAATTCCAAACACGTGAGTTCATTAATAAGAGTTACAGAGACGTGAATAATCAGACAGCTCGTCATCAGAGGAGCAAAAATACTGCTCTCTCTAACACAGATCATAGAGCTTTGTCCTATAACACACGCTCTGTTTCTTCTTCTGGTCACATGGTGTTTAATGATGATGCACGTGAGCACAATATGATCCGTTCTGCTAAAAACAAAAGAAAACGCGATCGAGCTAAAAACAGACGTGATGCTCTCGCTTTCAACACAGATTCTAACTTCACTGATGATTATTTTTGCGATCGAGCTAAAAACAGACGTGATGCTCTCGCTTTCAACACAGATTCTAACTTCACTGATGATTATGTCCCCCTTACAAATTATGACACTTTCACGGAGCATGACTATTACACTCCTGAACACGATTATTTCACCGAACGAGACTTTCACACTCGAAACGACCTCACTAGAGACCGTGGAGGAGATATATCTCATCCTCTCAACTATCGGTCGTTTTCTCTCCCCAATTTGGGTAGAATTAACCCTTTACGTACTCGTCCCTTCACTCGAACACCTACAACGGTTTCTTTTCGTGAGCCGGGGGGAAATTCAGGTTCTGGTAAGGTCTTTTCGAACAGGAATACTGATTATCGTGGAGGCTCGAGGCAAACCCGATATTTATTTCGAACAAATACAACCCGACCCATGGAAACTCCACGTAATCAAAATTACACACCAGCACCTCCACAGCTCAAGACCACAATCAAACTCATGTACGACCTCATTCGTGCGGTACACCACCTCGACAAAGTAACCACAAAGAAAGGGGATAACCAACCCATAACGTTTCAGAAACTCACAGATCTTTTGATGACTACAATTAAACCGGCCTTCCCGAACTCCAGAGTAACAACACTGTTGGATGGGAACGCCAAGAATTGGTGTTTCACTGCACAGCTCATACTTGAACAACATTATGAAGAGCTCATTGAAAACACCATTCAGAGTCTCAAAGATCAAACGTCTCAATCTGATTGGCCGCACGCATTTGAGGTGGCTACTAATTGGGCTGACAGAAACTTTGGCCAGAGAATGACAGCGGAGACGATTGAACAAGCGAAAGCTCTATTCACTGCTGAACTTTCTGAACAACAGCACAGTGAAGCACCTGTGGTGGATGGGACACAACACGACATTGCGTCACCACAACACGACATTACGCCACCACCACAGCGAACGTACGCACAGGTTGTGGCTTCTCCACCGAGACGGGGGATACCACCTCCGTCTTCTACCTTGCCTCAAGCTTCTGTCAGTATCCAATTAAGAACCATAGATGCTCAAATTCAAACTTCACCGAGTTTACGGGGCGACACATTTACGGCACATCCCCCTCCGGGAGGGGATTGGCCTGTGGTTGTAGATGATGAGAATCCTCCTCTCATCACTTTTGCACCTGTCCGGCCCACACAGGCGGGACAACCACAACAGGAGGCAAAAACTGAGGGGCCCACACAGACCCCCCAAACTTCTCCACTTGAACAGAGAATCCCCCGTTGTTCCACTCGTCCTCCCTTGGCCCCCGGCGGGGTGGGACCAGAACCTGAGGAAATCGACCGCCCTGAGAGTAAAGGGGTGGAGCCGACGACCTCTGGCCGGGTACTATTTCCCCCCTCCGGGGGCCCAGGGGAGAGGGGCTCAGTAGCACCTCCTCCTCTCCCCCACACTCCTCCCGCGCTCCGTTGGATCGGGAGGACTCGACCATTTCATCCAGATGTCCATCTGGAAACACGGTGATGTCTAATCACGCATCTCCTGTCTCGAGTCTCCATCTTTTGGAGTCTGATATCCCGGTTGATAACACAAGGGTATTATCCCCCTTATCACGTTTTTTGAATGAATACGAAAGGCTCCCTACCCATATACCTGGAGACCCAGTTCGGAGCCCGATTGTTTCGGAACCTGGCGGTGCCCAATGTGTCTCCCTACCTCATCTGTTTCAGCGAACCGGTCTTGAACCTGGACGGACCGGTTCCACAGATGACGAGTTTTTTGCGAGCTCCCCGAGTTCAGTTGGTAGACCCAAACGTCACGCGAACACAACTAAAAAGAATTCAGAGTGGCGTTTGAAGATCAGTAAGAAAAATTTGATCTTGGGCGATTCTAACGTCGCCAGGCTCCCGAAGTTCCAAAACACTGACTTACAAGTAGACGCCTTTCCGGGTGCGAAATTCCATCATGCTTCAAACCTAATTCAAAGGGCGCAGATTCTGGAACTTCCAGAGAGAATAATTTTATCTTTTGGACTCAATAATCGCCAACAAAGACTTAAAATTAGGGCGATCAGGGAACTCCAAACTTTGATCAAAACAGCTCGAGACAGGTTTCCGAACGCAGAAATTTTTGTTCCTGAGATCAATTTTTCTAGAGCCCTCCCGATCTCGGAACAACTAATGCTGGAGGACATTAATGTTTACATCCAGAAACACTGCGATTGTATCCCCTCCCTCCCGAGTTCTGAGAAATTCGAGGTGGAAAGGGATGGCATTCACTGGAAGCCCTCCACCGCAAAATCGATGCTTTTACATTGGGCCATGTTTTTAAACTACCCATTAACTTTAGCCGAACACCAGGCGTAGATAACCTCATAGTTAATCTATCTAAAACGTTCATTCTATCTTCCGATCAGCGTGCTTTACTCTCTAAAGGACTTACTTTTATTCCTACACCGACTGGTTTTAAGACGAAAAAGACAGAACTCTTAGGTGATCTACAAGCATACCACCGCCGACTCCAGCTTGAATCTTATTTTGAGGGTAAAAAACTCCAAAAAAAGAAACTCCCATTTACAGGCCCCTCTGAATGGACACCATCTTTGTCTAGTTTACCGAAGAATATAAGACAAATAGTTAGAGCAGATTTATACGCTTATCGTCACCTCAACTGGGGACTGGATGTGTGTCACAATTTAACACGAGGGGAGAAAAAAGCACTTAGGGAGTTAAGTAACAACACGAACATTGTCATAAAACCAGCCGATAAAGGTAACGCGATCGTAATTTTAGATAGGGCCCAATATTTATGGGAGGGTCATCGACAGCTCGATGCGAAAGAATATTATCGACCCCTGGACAGACCCATTTATCTCCAAACGGCGAGAGAGATTAAAAATTTACTCGAGGAAATGTGTCACCAAAAGATCATTAGCCCAAAACAGAAGGAATACCTCCTGGGGGATGGGAACCCCAGACCCAGGAGGTTTTACTTACTCCCAAAAATCCACAAAGGCCCGGAATCTTGGAGTAAACCTCATGAAATTCCACCTGGGCGTCCCATAGTTTCCGACTGTAATAGTGAGACGTACTTCACCGCGGAGTACATTGAGTTCTTTCTTAACCCACTTTCGCAGAAACACGCCAGTTACATTAAGGACACGTGTGATTTCCTCGAGAAGATTAGCCGACTCCAAATTCCACAAAATGCGTTTTTGTTTACCATTGACATAGACAGCCTCTACACTAACATCGAAACCGATGTTGGTGTGGAGGCTGTCAAGAAATGTTTTGAAAAATACCCCGATCCGAATCGTCCGAACGATTACATACTTAAACTTTTAGAAATCAATTTGACAAAAAACGACTTTGAATTTGAGTCTAAATTCTACCTACAAACAAAAGGGACTGCGATGGGGAAAACCTTCGCACCCTCGTACGCAAATATTTTCATGGCGCAGTGGGAGGAGTCGGCGTTATCTTCTTACTCTCTCAGGCCTTTCCTTTACTTTCGATTTCTTGATGACATTTGGGGAGTTTGGACCCACTCCAGAGATGAGTTTTTGGCTTTCACGCAACATTTAAATAACCATCAGAAATCTATCAAAATTAAGCACACGCTCGATTTTCGAGAAGTGAATTTCTTAGATGTTACGACATATAAGGGGCCAAAATTCTCAGAGACCGGTTGTTTGGACTTTCGGGTTTACTTCAAAGAAACAGATACTCACTCGCTTTTACATAGACGGAGTTTTCACCCGAAGCATACTTTTCGGGGTATAGTGAAATCCCAACTTCTCAGATTTCACCGTATCTGTTCTGAGTCGTCGTCTTTTTTGAACGCCACAAAAACCCTTTTCTCAGCTTTACGCAAACGCGGCTACTCCAGATCTTTCCTACGCCAGATTCTTAAAACTTTTCGTGACCCCAGACAACCGAAACCCGGGGAATCGACACCCAAAGATAAAATAATTCCTCTAGTGGCACATTATTCGGATCAAAGTATACAGCTTAATTTAGCGGTGAAAGCTAATTTTGAAAAATTTCTATTTAATTCTAACTTTTTGCAGAAACACAAACCGATTGCAGCTTTTAAAAGAAACCAAAATCTTAAAGATCTTCTAGTACGCAGCAAACTACCCACTCCGCCTGCTAGAAGTAGAAGCAGCTCCCTTAAATATTTTGCTCCCCAGAAGCTCGTCAAGAGCAGGTCCACGGGTCGAATCTTTCGCCTGCAACATCTGTTGCACTCTCGAGTGTCCAATTGCGTGTATTTGATATTTTGTGTCAAGTGTCGTAAACAGTACGTGGGACAGACAAAGAACGAACTATGTAATCGGATATACCAACATGTATATTGTATCACTCATAAAGTCGAAAAACGCAGATATCTGGTCCAGCACTTTATGTCCCACGGGCTGACTTCCTTACGCTTTTTGGGCCTACAGGCGAGTCTGTTTTGGTCCTTGAGTGACCGCCTGAGGGCGGAAAAGCTCTGGATGAAACGCCTTGACACAATGTATCCTAGAGGCCTCAATGAGACGTGAGTTATCGGTGCAGTTATCTGTTCTATTTTTATTTACTTTTTTCTATTTTTGGAATTGACTTACACTTTACATATCTCTTCTTGAAGATTGACTGCACCGAAACCCACTCTAAACCTACCCCTCACACCTAAAACCCTTTTCATTTTAAACTCACATGTTGAACCCCACCTGACTATGATGGACTGCACCTAACCCTAATCCTAACCTTAACCCTGATATCTAAACACACTCAAAACCTACCTTTACATCTACACCCACTCAGAAACTACCCTAACCTAAACCCACTTAAAACCTACCCTTACACCTAAACCCACTTAAAACTAACCATTACACCTAAAACTTTACACCTACACCCACTCAAAACCTACCCTAACCTTAACCCATTTAAAACCTACCCTTACACCTAAACCCACTCAAAACTTACCCTTACACCTAAAACTTTACACCTATACCCACTCAAAACCTACCCTAACCTTAACCCACTTAAAACCTACCCTTACACCTAAACACACTTAACTAACCTTTACACCTAATACTTTACACCTACACCCACTCAAAACCTACCCTAACCTTAACCCACTTAAAACCTACCTTTACACCTAAACCCACTTAAAACTAACCCTTACACCTAAAACTTTACACCTACACCCACTCAAAACCTACCCTAACCTTAACCCACTTAAAACCTACCCTTACACCTAAACCCACTTAAAACTAACCCTTACACCTAAAACTTTACACCTACACCCACTCAAAACCTACCCTAACCTTAACCCACCTAAAACCTACCTTTACACCTAAACCCACTCAAAACTTACCCTTAACACCTCTAACCCTTTCTAATGGAAACCTAGATTTTTGAACCCCACCTGATGCAGCCCTACTTATTTCAACCCACAAAAAACTATTATTAGCTTATGTGTTGGAGTCAACACAGACTGGGTGGCTGGGGCTCTCTGCTTGGTCCTCTCACCGGAGCTTTGGGCCCACTGGAAGCGACCAGTTGAGAGAAGGCCTGTGCACAACCGGGCCTGGGCCCTTTGGGGCCTAGGCTTAGGATATTACAATTCCCTAATCTAGCCCGTGCCTCTCTCTCTGGACTTCGGGGGGCCCATTGTTGGGGGTCTGGATCGCTGGGTGGTGAGCTCTGGCTATTCCATTTCATTCATTTTATCACTACATATTTTATTTCCCCTGTTTACTACTATAAAAACATAACTTGATTTAAGTTAAAATAGACACACAGTAACTATTCTATTTCCTTTACTTGGTGTGAGATGTTTGTTTATTTACTTATTTGTTTTATGAAATGAGGCCTTATCGTTTCTGGGTGTTTATCCTCTCTTTCTATAAATATATTGCTTTATTACTTTATATCGGACCATTTTCACATATATTTCTTTGAATGGTTAGATATTTTCATCTGTTTCCATGATTGGTGCAATCGAATCATATCTCTGACTCATAATTTTGACCTTCTATTTATAATACTTTGACCTAGACACAGATTTTGAAACCCATAAATTTAGCATGCTTCGACAGTTAAACACGGAATGTTATAAAAACATACTCCTTTAGATATTACTTTAATTTCCATGATCTATAAAACTTGTTTTTGTTTAAGTACTATACTTTAACCGTGATACATGTATAAACTTAGCATGCTTTTAAATTAAAACACTGAATTTTTCTTTTTTTATAAAAAACACTCATATTATTATTTTACTTTATTTCTAAGGTGTTCAGCACTAAGCTTTGAAAACAGATTTTTTTCATTCTCTTTTTCATACTGTTCTATTCTTAATCAAACCATTAAACACATTATTTCACTTTTTATATTATTTACATACAATTTGATCACCAAACACATTATTTCATTCTTTAATAAATACTTTATTTACACACAATTTGACATTTACAATCACATTTTCTTTCTGATTTTCCACAGTCACAAGTTTTTAATAAAGTTTGTTTATTTTTTCTTGCTGACTTACTGCTTGTGCTGTGACGTCACATGCTGAGTGCATACTGCAGCTCATAACTCATTGCTCTTTGCACCGACAGCAACAGCTCTCGTGCTCTCGTCTTTATTGTTGTATCTACATCGTTTTGAACATCAAAACCGTTTGATTCTGCCTGAAGAAGGTACGGCAGTGTACCGAAACGTCGCGACGAATCGAACGGTACTCTTTTTGTTTTCTTTTTTGAACTGATTTGCCGATTTCGGGATGGATCGCTCGTCGAGACGCGGCGCACAGAGAAACGCTCCGCGACTGCGGTTGAGACTAAAAAACCCCTCCCTGATATCCAGATCGGTTCCTCCAAGTAGAATGAGAAATGTACAACAACACAAACGTGATTTTAATCACGACTTTGATGCAGACGATCGGTTTGATCATGTGCATGACCCATATATAGAAACACAATTCCAAACACGTGAGTTCATTAATAAGAGTTACAGAGACGTGAATAATCAGACAGCTCGTCATCAGAGGAGCAAAAATACTGCTCTCTCTAACACAGATCATAGAGCTTTGTCCTATAACACACGCTCTGTTTCTTCTTCTGGTCACATGGTGTTTAATGATGATGCACGTGAGCACAATATGATCCGTTCTGCTAAAAACAAAAGAAAACGCGATCGAGCTAAAAACAGACGTGATGCTCTCGCTTTCAACACAGATTCTAACTTCACTGATGATTATTTTTGCGATCGAGCTAAAAACAGACGTGATGCTCTCGCTTTCAACACAGATTCTAACTTCACTGATGATTATGTCCCCCTTACAAATTATGACACTTTCACGGAGCATGACTATTACACTCCTGAACACGATTATTTCACCGAACGAGACTTTCACACTCGAAACGACCTCACTAGAGACCGTGGAGGAGATATATCTCATCCTCTCAACTATCGGTCGTTTTCTCTCCCCAATTTGGGTAGAATTAACCCTTTACGTACTCGTCCCTTCACTCGAACACCTACAACGGTTTCTTTTCGTGAGCCGGGGGGAAATTCAGGTTCTGGTAAGGTCTTTTCGAACAGGAATACTGATTATCGTGGAGGCTCGAGGCAAACCCGATATTTATTTCGAACAAATACAACCCGACCCATGGAAACTCCACGTAATCAAAATTACACACCAGCACCTCCACAGCTCAAGACCACAATCAAACTCATGTACGACCTCATTCGTGCGGTACACCACCTCGACAAAGTAACCACAAAGAAAGGGGATAACCAACCCATAACGTTTCAGAAACTCACAGATCTTTTGATGACTACAATTAAACCGGCCTTCCCGAACTCCAGAGTAACAACACTGTTGGATGGGAACGCCAAGAATTGGTGTTTCACTGCACAGCTCATACTTGAACAACATTATGAAGAGCTCATTGAAAACACCATTCAGAGTCTCAAAGATCAAACGTCTCAATCTGATTGGCCGCACGCATTTGAGGTGGCTACTAATTGGGCTGACAGAAACTTTGGCCAGAGAATGACAGCGGAGACGATTGAACAAGCGAAAGCTCTATTCACTGCTGAACTTTCTGAACAACAGCACAGTGAAGCACCTGTGGTGGATGGGACACAACACGACATTGCGTCACCACAACACGACATTACGCCACCACCACAGCGAACGTACGCACAGGTTGTGGCTTCTCCACCGAGACGGGGGATACCACCTCCGTCTTCTACCTTGCCTCAAGCTTCTGTCAGTATCCAATTAAGAACCATAGATGCTCAAATTCAAACTTCACCGAGTTTACGGGGCGACACATTTACGGCACATCCCCCTCCGGGAGGGGATTGGCCTGTGGTTGTAGATGATGAGAATCCTCCTCTCATCACTTTTGCACCTGTCCGGCCCACACAGGCGGGACAACCACAACAGGAGGCAAAAACTGAGGGGCCCACACAGACCCCCCAAACTTCTCCACTTGAACAGAGAATCCCCCGTTGTTCCACTCGTCCTCCCTTGGCCCCCGGCGGGGTGGGACCAGAACCTGAGGAAATCGACCGCCCTGAGAGTAAAGGGGTGGAGCCGACGACCTCTGGCCGGGTACTATTTCCCCCCCTCCGGGGGCCCAGGGGAGAGGGGCTCAGTAGCACCTCCTCCTCTCCCCCACACTCCTCCCGCGCTCCGTTGGATCGGGAGGACTCGACCATTTCATCCAGATGTCCATCTGGAAACACGGTGATGTCTAATCACGCATCTCCTGTCTCGAGTCTCCATCTTTTGGAGTCTGATATCCCGGTTGATAACACAAGGGTATTATCCCCCTTATCACGTTTTTTGAATGAATACGAAAGGCTCCCTACCCATATACCTGGAGACCCAGTTCGGAGCCCGATTGTTTCGGAACCTGGCGGTGCCCAATGTGTCTCCCTACCTCATCTGTTTCAGCGAACCGGTCTTGAACCTGGACGGACCGGTTCCACAGATGACGAGTTTTTTGCGAGCTCCCCGAGTTCAGTTGGTAGACCCAAACGTCACGCGAACACAACTAAAAAGAATTCAGAGTGGCGTTTGAAGATCAGTAAGAAAAATTTGATCTTGGGCGATTCTAACGTCGCCAGGCTCCCGAAGTTCCAAAACACTGACTTACAAGTAGACGCCTTTCCGGGTGCGAAATTCCATCATGCTTCAAACCTAATTCAAAGGGCGCAGATTCTGGAACTTCCAGAGAGAATAATTTTATCTTTTGGACTCAATAATCGCCAACAAAGACTTAAAATTAGGGCGATCAGGGAACTCCAAACTTTGATCAAAACAGCTCGAGACAGGTTTCCGAACGCAGAAATTTTTGTTCCTGAGATCAATTTTTCTAGAGCCCTCCCGATCTCGGAACAACTAATGCTGGAGGACATTAATGTTTACATCCAGAAACACTGCGATTGTATCCCCTCCCTCCCGAGTTCTGAGAAATTCGAGGTGGAAAGGGATGGCATTCACTGGAAGCCCTCCACCGCAAAATCGATGCTTTTACATTGGGCCATGTTTTTAAACTACCCATTAACTTTAGCCGAACACCAGGCGTAGATAACCTCATAGTTAATCTATCTAAAACGTTCATTCTATCTTCCGATCAGCGTGCTTTACTCTCTAAAGGACTTACTTTTATTCCTACACCGACTGGTTTTAAGACGAAAAAGACAGAACTCTTAGGTGATCTACAAGCATACCACCGCCGACTCCAGCTTGAATCTTATTTTGAGGGTAAAAAACTCCAAAAAAAGAAACTCCCATTTACAGGCCCCTCTGAATGGACACCATCTTTGTCTAGTTTACCGAAGAATATAAGACAAATAGTTAGAGCAGATTTATACGCTTATCGTCACCTCAACTGGGGACTGGATGTGTGTCACAATTTAACACGAGGGGAGAAAAAAGCACTTAGGGAGTTAAGTAACAACACGAACATTGTCATAAAACCAGCCGATAAAGGTAACGCGATCGTAATTTTAGATAGGGCCCAATATTTATGGGAGGGTCATCGACAGCTCGATGCGAAAGAATATTATCGACCCCTGGACAGACCCATTTATCTCCAAACGGCGAGAGAGATTAAAAATTTACTCGAGGAAATGTGTCACCAAAAGATCATTAGCCCAAAACAGAAGGAATACCTCCTGGGGGATGGGAACCCCAGACCCAGGAGGTTTTACTTACTCCCAAAAATCCACAAAGGCCCGGAATCTTGGAGTAAACCTCATGAAATTCCACCTGGGCGTCCCATAGTTTCCGACTGTAATAGTGAGACGTACTTCACCGCGGAGTACATTGAGTTCTTTCTTAACCCACTTTCGCAGAAACACGCCAGTTACATTAAGGACACGTGTGATTTCCTCGAGAAGATTAGCCGACTCCAAATTCCACAAAATGCGTTTTTGTTTACCATTGACATAGACAGCCTCTACACTAACATCGAAACCGATGTTGGTGTGGAGGCTGTCAAGAAATGTTTTGAAAAATACCCCGATCCGAATCGTCCGAACGATTACATACTTAAACTTTTAGAAATCAATTTGACAAAAAACGACTTTGAATTTGAGTCTAAATTCTACCTACAAACAAAAGGGACTGCGATGGGGAAAACCTTCGCACCCTCGTACGCAAATATTTTCATGGCGCAGTGGGAGGAGTCGGCGTTATCTTCTTACTCTCTCAGGCCTTTCCTTTACTTTCGATTTCTTGATGACATTTGGGGAGTTTGGACCCACTCCAGAGATGAGTTTTTGGCTTTCACGCAACATTTAAATAACCATCAGAAATCTATCAAAATTAAGCACACGCTCGATTTTCGAGAAGTGAATTTCTTAGATGTTACGACATATAAGGGGCCAAAATTCTCAGAGACCGGTTGTTTGGACTTTCGGGTTTACTTCAAAGAAACAGATACTCACTCGCTTTTACATAGACGGAGTTTTCACCCGAAGCATACTTTTCGGGGTATAGTGAAATCCCAACTTCTCAGATTTCACCGTATCTGTTCTGAGTCGTCGTCTTTTTTGAACGCCACAAAAACCCTTTTCTCAGCTTTACGCAAACGCGGCTACTCCAGATCTTTCCTACGCCAGATTCTTAAAACTTTTCGTGACCCCAGACAACCGAAACCCGGGGAATCGACACCCAAAGATAAAATAATTCCTCTAGTGGCACATTATTCGGATCAAAGTATACAGCTTAATTTAGCGGTGAAAGCTAATTTTGAAAAATTTCTATTTAATTCTAACTTTTTGCAGAAACACAAACCGATTGCAGCTTTTAAAAGAAACCAAAATCTTAAAGATCTTCTAGTACGCAGCAAACTACCCACTCCGCCTGCTAGAAGTAGAAGCAGCTCCCTTAAATATTTTGCTCCCCAGAAGCTCGTCAAGAGCAGGTCCACGGGTCGAATCTTTCGCCTGCAACATCTGTTGCACTCTCGAGTGTCCAATTGCGTGTATTTGATATTTTGTGTCAAGTGTCGTAAACAGTACGTGGGACAGACAAAGAACGAACTATGTAATCGGATATACCAACATGTATATTGTATCACTCATAAAGTCGAAAAACGCAGATATCTGGTCCAGCACTTTATGTCCCACGGGCTGACTTCCTTACGCTTTTTGGGCCTACAGGCGAGTCTGTTTTGGTCCTTGAGTGACCGCCTGAGGGCGGAAAAGCTCTGGATGAAACGCCTTGACACAATGTATCCTAGAGGCCTCAATGAGACGTGAGTTATCGGTGCAGTTATCTGTTCTATTTTTATTTACTTTTTTCTATTTTTGGAATTGACTTACACTTTACATATCTCTTCTTGAAGATTGACTGCACCGAAACCCACTCTAAACCTACCCCTCACACCTAAAACCCTTTTCATTTTAAACTCACATGTTGAACCCCACCTGACTATGATGGACTGCACCTAACCCTAATCCTAACCTTAACCCTGATATCTAAACACACTCAAAACCTACCTTTACATCTACACCCACTCAGAAACTACCCTAACCTAAACCCACTTAAAACCTACCCTTACACCTAAACCCACTTAAAACTAACCATTACACCTAAAACTTTACACCTACACCCACTCAAAACCTACCCTAACCTTAACCCATTTAAAACCTACCCTTACACCTAAACCCACTCAAAACTTACCCTTACACCTAAAACTTTACACCTATACCCACTCAAAACCTACCCTAACCTTAACCCACTTAAAACCTACCCTTACACCTAAACACACTTAACTAACCTTTACACCTAATACTTTACACCTACACCCACTCAAAACCTACCCTAACCTTAACCCACTTAAAACCTACCCTTACACCTAAACCCACTTAAAACTAACCCTTACACCTAAAACTTTACACCTACACCCACTCAAAACCTACCCTAACCTTAACCCACTTAAAACCTACCCTTACACCTAAACCCACTTAAAACTAACCCTTACACCTAAAACTTTACACCTACACCCACTCAAAACCTACCCTAACCTTAACCCACCTAAAACCTACCTTTACACCTAAACCCACTCAAAACTTACCCTTAACACCTCTAACCCTTTCTAATGGAAACCTAGATTTTTGAACCCCACCTGATGCAGCCCTACTTATTTCAACCCACAAAAAACTATTATTAGCTTATGTGTTGGAGTCAACACAGACTGGGTGGCTGGGGCTCTCTGCTTGGTCCTCTCACCGGAGCTTTGGGCCCACTGGAAGCGACCAGTTGAGAGAAGGCCTGTGCACAACCGGGCCTGGGCCCTTTGGGGCCTAGGCTTAGGATATTACAATTCCCTAATCTAGCCCGTGCCTCTCTCTCTGGACTTCGGGGGGGCCCATTGTTGGGGGTCTGGATCGCTGGGTGGTGAGCTCTGGCTATTCCATTTCATTCATTTTATCACTACATATTTTATTTCCCCTGTTTACTACTATAAAAACATAACTTGATTTAAGTTAAAATAGACACACAGTAACTATTCTATTTCCTTTACTTGGTGTGAGATGTTTGTTTATTTACTTATTTGTTTTATGAAATGAGGCCTTATCGTTTCTGGGTGTTTATCCTCTCTTTCTATAAATATATTGCTTTATTACTTTATATCGGACCATTTTCACATA
Source organism: Myxocyprinus asiaticus (assembly GCF_019703515.2). Classification (NCBI taxonomy): domain Eukaryota; kingdom Metazoa; phylum Chordata; class Actinopteri; order Cypriniformes; family Catostomidae; genus Myxocyprinus; species Myxocyprinus asiaticus. Next base: position 42,014 of record NW_026249825.1, read on the forward strand.
TATTTCTTTGAATGGTTAGATATTTTCATCTGTTTCCATGATTGGTGCAATCGAATCATATCTCTGACTCATAATTTTGACCTTCTATTTATAATACTTTGACCTAGACACAGATTTTGAAACCCATAAATTTAGCATGCTTCGACAGTTAAACACGGAATGTTATAAAAACATACTCCTTTAGATATTACTTTAATTTCCATGATCTATAAAACTTGTTTTTGTTTAAGTACTATACTTTAACCGTGATACATGTATAAACTTAGCATGCTTTTAAATTAAAACACTGAATTTTTCTTTTTTTATAAAAAACACTCATATTATTATTTTACTTTATTTCTAAGGTGTTCAGCACTAAGCTTTGAAAACAGATTTTTTTCATTCTCTTTTTCATACTGTTCTATTCTTAATCAAACCATTAAACACATTATTTCACTTTTTATATTATTTACATACAATTTGATCACCAAACACATTATTTCATTCTTTAATAAATACTTTATTTACACACAATTTGACATTTACAATCACATTTTCTTTCTGATTTTCCACAGTCACAAGTTTTTAATAAAGTTTGTTTATTTTTTCTTGCTGACTTACTGCTTGTGCTGTGACGTCACATGCTGAGTGCATACTGCAGCTCATAACTCATTGCTCTTTGCACCGACAGCAACAGCTCTCGTGCTCTCGTCTTTATTGTTGTATCTACATCGTTTTGAACATCAAAACCGTTTGATTCTGCCTGAAGAAGGTACGGCAGTGTACCGAAACGTCGCGACGAATCGAACGGTACTCTTTTTGTTTTCTTTTTTGAACTGATTTGCCGATTTCGGGATGGATCGCTCGTCGAGACGCGGCGCACAGAGAAACGCTCCGCGACTGCGGTTGAGACTAAAAAACCCCTCCCTGATATCCAGATCGGTTCCTCCAAGTAGAATGAGAAATGTACAACAACACAAACGTGATTTTAATCACGACTTTGATGCAGACGATCGGTTTGATCATGTGCATGACCCATATATAGAAACACAATTCCAAACACGTGAGTTCATTAATAAGAGTTACAGAGACGTGAATAATCAGACAGCTCGTCATCAGAGGAGCAAAAATACTGCTCTCTCTAACACAGATCATAGAGCTTTGTCCTATAACACACGCTCTGTTTCTTCTTCTGGTCACATGGTGTTTAATGATGATGCACGTGAGCACAATATGATCCGTTCTGCTAAAAACAAAAGAAAACGCGATCGAGCTAAAAACAGACGTGATGCTCTCGCTTTCAACACAGATTCTAACTTCACTGATGATTATTTTTGCGATCGAGCTAAAAACAGACGTGATGCTCTCGCTTTCAACACAGATTCTAACTTCACTGATGATTATGTCCCCCTTACAAATTATGACACTTTCACGGAGCATGACTATTACACTCCTGAACACGATTATTTCACCGAACGAGACTTTCACACTCGAAACGACCTCACTAGAGACCGTGGAGGAGATATATCTCATCCTCTCAACTATCGGTCGTTTTCTCTCCCCAATTTGGGTAGAATTAACCCTTTACGTACTCGTCCCTTCACTCGAACACCTACAACGGTTTCTTTTCGTGAGCCGGGGGGAAATTCAGGTTCTGGTAAGGTCTTTTCGAACAGGAATACTGATTATCGTGGAGGCTCGAGGCAAACCCGATATTTATTTCGAACAAATACAACCCGACCCATGGAAACTCCACGTAATCAAAATTACACACCAGCACCTCCACAGCTCAAGACCACAATCAAACTCATGTACGACCTCATTCGTGCGGTACACCACCTCGACAAAGTAACCACAAAGAAAGGGGATAACCAACCCATAACGTTTCAGAAACTCACAGATCTTTTGATGACTACAATTAAACCGGCCTTCCCGAACTCCAGAGTAACAACACTGTTGGATGGGAACGCCAAGAATTGGTGTTTCACTGCACAGCTCATACTTGAACAACATTATGAAGAGCTCATTGAAAACACCATTCAGAGTCTCAAAGATCAAACGTCTCAATCTGATTGGCCGCACGCATTTGAGGTGGCTACTAATTGGGCTGACAGAAACTTTGGCCAGAGAATGACAGCGGAGACGATTGAACAAGCGAAAGCTCTATTCACTGCTGAACTTTCTGAACAACAGCACAGTGAAGCACCTGTGGTGGATGGGACACAACACGACATTGCGTCACCACAACACGACATTACGCCACCACCACAGCGAACGTACGCACAGGTTGTGGCTTCTCCACCGAGACGGGGGATACCACCTCCGTCTTCTACCTTGCCTCAAGCTTCTGTCAGTATCCAATTAAGAACCATAGATGCTCAAATTCAAACTTCACCGAGTTTACGGGGCGACACATTTACGGCACATCCCCCTCCGGGAGGGGATTGGCCTGTGGTTGTAGATGATGAGAATCCTCCTCTCATCACTTTTGCACCTGTCCGGCCCACACAGGCGGGACAACCACAACAGGAGGCAAAAACTGAGGGGCCCACACAGACCCCCCAAACTTCTCCACTTGAACAGAGAATCCCCCGTTGTTCCACTCGTCCTCCCTTGGCCCCCGGCGGGGTGGGACCAGAACCTGAGGAAATCGACCGCCCTGAGAGTAAAGGGGTGGAGCCGACGACCTCTGGCCGGGTACTATTTCCCCCCCCTCCGGGGGCCCAGGGGAGAGGGGCTCAGTAGCACCTCCTCCTCTCCCCCACACTCCTCCCGCGCTCCGTTGGATCGGGAGGACTCGACCATTTCATCCAGATGTCCATCTGGAAACACGGTGATGTCTAATCACGCATCTCCTGTCTCGAGTCTCCATCTTTTGGAGTCTGATATCCCGGTTGATAACACAAGGGTATTATCCCCCTTATCACGTTTTTTGAATGAATACGAAAGGCTCCCTACCCATATACCTGGAGACCCAGTTCGGAGCCCGATTGTTTCGGAACCTGGCGGTGCCCAATGTGTCTCCCTACCTCATCTGTTTCAGCGAACCGGTCTTGAACCTGGACGGACCGGTTCCACAGATGACGAGTTTTTTGCGAGCTCCCCGAGTTCAGTTGGTAGACCCAAACGTCACGCGAACACAACTAAAAAGAATTCAGAGTGGCGTTTGAAGATCAGTAAGAAAAATTTGATCTTGGGCGATTCTAACGTCGCCAGGCTCCCGAAGTTCCAAAACACTGACTTACAAGTAGACGCCTTTCCGGGTGCGAAATTCCATCATGCTTCAAACCTAATTCAAAGGGCGCAGATTCTGGAACTTCCAGAGAGAATAATTTTATCTTTTGGACTCAATAATCGCCAACAAAGACTTAAAATTAGGGCGATCAGGGAACTCCAAACTTTGATCAAAACAGCTCGAGACAGGTTTCCGAACGCAGAAATTTTTGTTCCTGAGATCAATTTTTCTAGAGCCCTCCCGATCTCGGAACAACTAATGCTGGAGGACATTAATGTTTACATCCAGAAACACTGCGATTGTATCCCCTCCCTCCCGAGTTCTGAGAAATTCGAGGTGGAAAGGGATGGCATTCACTGGAAGCCCTCCACCGCAAAATCGATGCTTTTACATTGGGCCATGTTTTTAAACTACCCATTAACTTTAGCCGAACACCAGGCGTAGATAACCTCATAGTTAATCTATCTAAAACGTTCATTCTATCTTCCGATCAGCGTGCTTTACTCTCTAAAGGACTTACTTTTATTCCTACACCGACTGGTTTTAAGACGAAAAAGACAGAACTCTTAGGTGATCTACAAGCATACCACCGCCGACTCCAGCTTGAATCTTATTTTGAGGGTAAAAAACTCCAAAAAAAGAAACTCCCATTTACAGGCCCCTCTGAATGGACACCATCTTTGTCTAGTTTACCGAAGAATATAAGACAAATAGTTAGAGCAGATTTATACGCTTATCGTCACCTCAACTGGGGACTGGATGTGTGTCACAATTTAACACGAGGGGAGAAAAAAGCACTTAGGGAGTTAAGTAACAACACGAACATTGTCATAAAACCAGCCGATAAAGGTAACGCGATCGTAATTTTAGATAGGGCCCAATATTTATGGGAGGGTCATCGACAGCTCGATGCGAAAGAATATTATCGACCCCTGGACAGACCCATTTATCTCCAAACGGCGAGAGAGATTAAAAATTTACTCGAGGAAATGTGTCACCAAAAGATCATTAGCCCAAAACAGAAGGAATACCTCCTGGGGGATGGGAACCCCAGACCCAGGAGGTTTTACTTACTCCCAAAAATCCACAAAGGCCCGGAATCTTGGAGTAAACCTCATGAAATTCCACCTGGGCGTCCCATAGTTTCCGACTGTAATAGTGAGACGTACTTCACCGCGGAGTACATTGAGTTCTTTCTTAACCCACTTTCGCAGAAACACGCCAGTTACATTAAGGACACGTGTGATTTCCTCGAGAAGATTAGCCGACTCCAAATTCCACAAAATGCGTTTTTGTTTACCATTGACATAGACAGCCTCTACACTAACATCGAAACCGATGTTGGTGTGGAGGCTGTCAAGAAATGTTTTGAAAAATACCCCGATCCGAATCGTCCGAACGATTACATACTTAAACTTTTAGAAATCAATTTGACAAAAAACGACTTTGAATTTGAGTCTAAATTCTACCTACAAACAAAAGGGACTGCGATGGGGAAAACCTTCGCACCCTCGTACGCAAATATTTTCATGGCGCAGTGGGAGGAGTCGGCGTTATCTTCTTACTCTCTCAGGCCTTTCCTTTACTTTCGATTTCTTGATGACATTTGGGGAGTTTGGACCCACTCCAGAGATGAGTTTTTGGCTTTCACGCAACATTTAAATAACCATCAGAAATCTATCAAAATTAAGCACACGCTCGATTTTCGAGAAGTGAATTTCTTAGATGTTACGACATATAAGGGGCCAAAATTCTCAGAGACCGGTTGTTTGGACTTTCGGGTTTACTTCAAAGAAACAGATACTCACTCGCTTTTACATAGACGGAGTTTTCACCCGAAGCATACTTTTCGGGGTATAGTGAAATCCCAACTTCTCAGATTTCACCGTATCTGTTCTGAGTCGTCGTCTTTTTTGAACGCCACAAAAACCCTTTTCTCAGCTTTACGCAAACGCGGCTACTCCAGATCTTTCCTACGCCAGATTCTTAAAACTTTTCGTGACCCCAGACAACCGAAACCCGGGGAATCGACACCCAAAGATAAAATAATTCCTCTAGTGGCACATTATTCGGATCAAAGTATACAGCTTAATTTAGCGGTGAAAGCTAATTTTGAAAAATTTCTATTTAATTCTAACTTTTTGCAGAAACACAAACCGATTGCAGCTTTTAAAAGAAACCAAAATCTTAAAGATCTTCTAGTACGCAGCAAACTACCCACTCCGCCTGCTAGAAGTAGAAGCAGCTCCCTTAAATATTTTGCTCCCCAGAAGCTCGTCAAGAGCAGGTCCACGGGTCGAATCTTTCGCCTGCAACATCTGTTGCACTCTCGAGTGTCCAATTGCGTGTATTTGATATTTTGTGTCAAGTGTCGTAAACAGTACGTGGGACAGACAAAGAACGAACTATGTAATCGGATATACCAACATGTATATTGTATCACTCATAAAGTCGAAAAACGCAGATATCTGGTCCAGCACTTTATGTCCCACGGGCTGACTTCCTTACGCTTTTTGGGCCTACAGGCGAGTCTGTTTTGGTCCTTGAGTGACCGCCTGAGGGCGGAAAAGCTCTGGATGAAACGCCTTGACACAATGTATCCTAGAGGCCTCAATGAGACGTGAGTTATCGGTGCAGTTATCTGTTCTATTTTTATTTACTTTTTTCTATTTTTGGAATTGACTTACACTTTACATATCTCTTCTTGAAGATTGACTGCACCGAAACCCACTCTAAACCTACCCCTCACACCTAAAACCCTTTTCATTTTAAACTCACATGTTGAACCCCACCTGACTATGATGGACTGCACCTAACCCTAATCCTAACCTTAACCCTGATATCTAAACACACTCAAAACCTACCTTTACATCTACACCCACTCAGAAACTACCCTAACCTAAACCCACTTAAAACCTACCCTTACACCTAAACCCACTTAAAACTAACCATTACACCTAAAACTTTACACCTACACCCACTCAAAACCTACCCTAACCTTAACCCATTTAAAACCTACCCTTACACCTAAACCCACTCAAAACTTACCCTTACACCTAAAACTTTACACCTATACCCACTCAAAACCTACCCTAACCTTAACCCACTTAAAACCTACCCTTACACCTAAACACACTTAAAACTAACCTTTACACCTAATACTTTACACCTACACCCACTCAAAACCTACCCTAACCTTAACCCACTTAAAACCTACCCTTACACCTAAACCCACTTAAAACTAACCCTTACACCTAAAACTTTACACCTACACCCACTCAAAACCTACCCTAACCTTAACCCACTTAAAACCTACCCTTACACCTAAACCCACTTAAAACTAACCCTTACACCTAAAACTTTACACCTACACCCACTCAAAACCTACCCTAACCTTAACCCACCTAAAACCTACCTTTACACCTAAACCCACTCAAAACTTACCCTTAACACCTCTAACCCTTTCTAATGGAAACCTAGATTTTTGAACCCCACCTGATGCAGCCCTACTTATTTCAACCCACAAAAAACTATTATTAGCTTATGTGTTGGAGTCAACACAGACTGGGTGGCTGGGGCTCTCTGCTTGGTCCTCTCACCGGAGCTTTGGGCCCACTGGAAGCGACCAGTTGAGAGAAGGCCTGTGCACAACCGGGCCTGGGCCCTTTGGGGCCTAGGCTTAGGATATTACAATTCCCTAATCTAGCCCGTGCCTCTCTCTCTGGACTTCGGGGGGGCCCATTGTTGGGGGTCTGGATCGCTGGGTGGTGAGCTCTGGCTATTCCATTTCATTCATTTTATCACTACATATTTTATTTCCCCTGTTTACTACTATAAAAACATAACTTGATTTAAGTTAAAATAGACACACAGTAACTATTCTATTTCCTTTACTTGGTGTGAGATGTTTGTTTATTTACTTATTTGTTTTATGAAATGAGGCCTTATCGTTTCTGGGTGTTTATCCTCTCTTTCTATAAATATATTGCTTTATTACTTTATATCGGACCATTTTCACATATATTTCTTTGAATGGTTAGATATTTTCATCTGTTTCCATGATTGGTGCAATCGAATCATATCTCTGACTCATAATTTTGACCTTCTATTTATAATACTTTGACCTAGACACAGATTTTGAAACCCATAAATTTAGCATGCTTCGACAGTTAAACACGGAATGTTATAAAAACATACTCCTTTAGATATTACTTTAATTTCCATGATCTATAAAACTTGTTTTTGTTTAAGTACTATACTTTAACCGTGATACATGTATAAACTTAGCATGCTTTTAAATTAAAACACTGAATTTTTCTTTTTTATAAAAAACACTCATATTATTATTTTACTTTATTTCTAAGGTGTTCAGCACTAAGCTTTGAAAACAGATTTTTTCATTCTCTTTTTCATACTGTTCTATTCTTAATAAAACCATTAAACACATTATTTCACTTTTTATATTATTTACATACAATTTGATCACCAAACACATTATTTCATTCTTTAATAAATACTTTATTTACACACAATTTGACATTTACAATCACATTTTTTTCTGATTTTCCACAGTCACAAGTTTTTAATAAAGTTTGTTTATTTTTTCTTGCTGACTTACTGCTTGTGCTGTGACGTCACATGCTGAGTGCATACTGCAGCTCATAACTCATTGCTCTTTGCACCGACAGCAACAGCTCTCGTGCTCTCGTCTTTATTGTTGTATCTACATCGTTTTGAACATCAAAACCGTTTGATTCTGCCTGAAGAAGGTACGGCAGTGTACCGAAACGTCGCGACGAATCGAACGGTACTCTTTTTGTTTTCTTTTTTGAACTGATTTGCCGATTTCGGGATGGATCGCTCGTCGAGACGCGGCGCACAGAGAAACGCTCCGCGACTGCGGTTGAGACTAAAAAACCCCTCCCTGATATCCAGATCGGTTCCTCCAAGTAGAATGAGAAATGTACAACAACACAAACGTGATTTTAATCACGACTTTGATGCAGACGATCGGTTTGATCATGTGCATGACCCATATATAGAAACACAATTCCAAACACGTGAGTTCATTAATAAGAGTTACAGAGACGTGAATAATCAGACAGCTCGTCATCAGAGGAGCAAAAATACTGCTCTCTCTAACACAGATCATAGAGCTTTGTCCTATAACACACGCTCTGTTTCTTCTTCTGGTCACATGGTGTTTAATGATGATGCACGTGAGCACAATATGATCCGTTCTGCTAAAAACAAAAGAAAACGCGATCGAGCTAAAAACAGACGTGATGCTCTCGCTTTCAACACAGATTCTAACTTCACTGATGATTATTTTTGCGATCGAGCTAAAAACAGACGTGATGCTCTCGCTTTCAACACAGATTCTAACTTCACTGATGATTATGTCCCCCTTACAAATTATGACACTTTCACGGAGCATGACTATTACACTCCTGAACACGATTATTTCACCGAACGAGACTTTCACACTCGAAACGACCTCACTAGAGACCGTGGAGGAGATATATCTCATCCTCTCAACTATCGGTCGTTTTCTCTCCCCAATTTGGGTAGAATTAACCCTTTACGTACTCGTCCCTTCACTCGAACACCTACAACGGTTTCTTTTCGTGAGCCGGGGGGAAATTCAGGTTCTGGTAAGGTCTTTTCGAACAGGAATACTGATTATCGTGGAGGCTCGAGGCAAACCCGATATTTATTTCGAACAAATACAACCCGACCCATGGAAACTCCACGTAATCAAAATTACACACCAGCACCTCCACAGCTCAAGACCACAATCAAACTCATGTACGACCTCATTCGTGCGGTACACCACCTCGACAAAGTAACCACAAAGAAAGGGGATAACCAACCCATAACGTTTCAGAAACTCACAGATCTTTTGATGACTACAATTAAACCGGCCTTCCCGAACCCCAGAGTAACAACACTGTTGGATGGGAACGCCAAGAATTGGTGTTTCACTGCACAGCTCATACTTGAACAACATTATGAAGAGCTCATTGAGAACACCATTCAGAGTCTCAAAGATCAAACGTCTCAATCTGATTGGCCGCACGCATTTGAGGTGGCTACTAATTGGGCTGACAGAAACTTTGGCCAGAGAATGACAGCGGAGACGATTGAACAAGCGAAAGCTCTATTCACTGCTGAACTTTCTGAACAACAGCACAGTGAAGCACCTGTGGTGGATGGGACACAACACGACATTGCGTCACCACAACACGACATTACGCCACCACCACAGCGAACGTACGCACAGGTTGTGGCTTCTCCACCGAGACGGGGGATACCACCTCCGTCTTCTACCTTGCCTCAAGCTTCTGTCAGTATCCAATTAAGAACCATAGATGCTCAAATTCAAACTTCACCGAGTTTACGGGGCGACACATTTACGGCACATCCCCCTCCGGGAGGGGATTGGCCTGTGGTTGTAGATGATGAGAATCCTCCTCTCATCACTTTTGCACCTGTCCGGCCCACACAGGCGGGACAACCACAACAGGAGGCAAAAACTGAGGGGCCCACACAGACCCCCCAAACTTCTCCACTTGAACAGAGAATCCCCCGTTGTTCCACTCGTCCTCCCTTGGCCCCCGGCGGGGTGGGACCAGAACCTGAGGAAATCGACCGCCCTGAGAGTAAAGGGGTGGAGCCGACGACCTCTGGCCGGGTACTATTTCCCCCCTCCGGGGGCCCAGGGGAGAGGGGCTCAGTAGCACCTCCTCCTCTCCCCCACACTCCTCCCGCGCTCCGTTGGATCGGGAGGACTCGACCATTTCATCCAGATGTCCATCTGGAAACACGGTGATGTCTAATCACGCATCTCCTGTCTCGAGTCTCCATCTTTTGGAGTCTGATATCCCGGTTGATAACACAAGGGTATTATCCCCCTTATCACGTTTTTTGAATGAATACGAAAGGCTCCCTACCCATATACCTGGAGACCCAGTTCGGAGCCCGATTGTTTCGGAACCTGGCGGTGCCCAATGTGTCTCCCTACCTCATCCGTTTCAGCGAACCGGTCTTGAACCTGGACGGACCGGTTCCACAGATGACGAGTTTTTTGCGAGCTCCCCGAGTTCAGTTGGTAGACCCAAACGTCACGCGAACACAACTAAAAAGAATTCAGAGTGGCGTTTGAAGATCAGTAAGAAAAATTTGATCTTGGGCGATTCTAACGTCGCCAGGCTCCCGAAGTTCCAAAACACTGACTTACAAGTAGACGCCTTTCCGGGTGCGAAATTCCATCATGCTTCAAACCTAATTCAAAGGGCGCAGATTCTGGAACTTCCAGAGAGAATAATTTTATCTTTTGGACTCAATAATCGCCAACAAAGACTTAAAATTAGGGCGATCAGGGAACTCCAAACTTTGATCAAAACAGCTCGAGACAGGTTTCCGAACGCAGAAATTTTTGTTCCTGAGATCAATTTTTCTAGAGCCCTCCCGATCTCGGAACAACTAATGCTGGAGGACATTAATGTTTACATCCAGAAACACTGCGATTGTATCCCCTCCCTCCCGAGTTCTGAGAAATTCGAGGTGGAAAGGGATGGCATTCACTGGAAGCCCTCCACCGCAAAATCGATGCTTTTACATTGGGCCATGTTTTTAAACTACCCATTAACTTTAGCCGAACACCAGGCGTAGATAACCTCATAGTTAATCTATCTAAAACGTTCATTCTATCTTCCGATCAGCGTGCTTTACTCTCTAAAGGACTTACTTTTATTCCTACACCGACTGGTTTTAAGACGAAAAAGACAGAACTCTTAGGTGATCTACAAGCATACCACCGCCGACTCCAGCTTGAATCTTATTTTGAGGGTAAAAAACTCCAAAAAAAGAAACTCCCATTTACAGGCCCCTCTGAATGGACACCATCTTTGTCTAGTTTACCGAAGAATATAAGACAAATAGTTAGAGCAGATTTATACGCTTATCGTCACCTCAACTGGGGACTGGATGTGTGTCACAATTTAACACGAGGGGAGAAAAAAGCACTTAGGGAGTTAAGTAACAACACGAACATTGTCATAAAACCAGCCGATAAAGGTAACGCGATCGTAATTTTAGATAGGGCCCAATATTTATGGGAGGGTCATCGACAGCTCGATGCGAAAGAATATTATCGACCCCTGGACAGACCCATTTATCTCCAAACGGCGAGAGAGATTAAAAATTTACTCGAGGAAATGTGTCACCAAAAGATCATTAGCCCAAAACAGAAGGAATACCTCCTGGGGGATGGGAACCCCAGACCCAGGAGGTTTTACTTACTCCCAAAAATCCACAAAGGCCCGGAATCTTGGAGTAAACCTCATGAAATTCCACCTGGGCGTCCCATAGTTTCCGACTGTAATAGTGAGACGTACTTCACCGCGGAGTACATTGAGTTCTTTCTTAACCCACTTTCGCAGAAACACGCCAGTTACATTAAGGACACGTGTGATTTCCTCGAGAAGATTAGCCGACTCCAAATTCCACAAAATGCGTTTTTGTTTACCATTGACATAGACAGCCTCTACACTAACATCGAAACCGATGTTGGTGTGGAGGCTGTCAAGAAATGTTTTGAAAAATACCCCGATCCGAATCGTCCGAACGATTACATACTTAAACTTTTAGAAATCAATTTGACAAAAAACGACTTTGAATTTGAGTCTAAATTCTACCTACAAACAAAAGGGACTGCGATGGGGAAAACCTTCGCACCCTCGTACGCAAATATTTTCATGGCGCAGTGGGAGGAGTCGGCGTTATCTTCTTACTCTCTCAGGCCTTTCCTTTACTTTCGATTTCTTGATGACATTTGGGGAGTTTGGACCCACTCCAGAGATGAGTTTTTGGCTTTCACGCAACATTTAAATAACCATCAGAAATCTATCAAAATTAAGCACACGCTCGATTTTCGAGAAGTGAATTTCTTAGATGTTACGACATATAAGGGGCCAAAATTCTCAGAGACCGGTTGTTTGGACTTTCGGGTTTACTTCAAAGAAACAGATACTCACTCGCTTTTACATAGACGGAGTTTTCACCCGAAGCATACTTTTCGGGGTATAGTGAAATCCCAACTTCTCAGATTTCACCGTATCTGTTCTGAGTCGTCGTCTTTTTTGAACGCCACAAAAACCCTTTTCTCAGCTTTACGCAAACGCGGCTACTCCAGATCTTTCCTACGCCAGATTCTTAAAACTTTTCGTGACCCCAGACAACCGAAACCCGGGGAATCGACACCCAAAGATAAAATAATTCCTCTAGTGGCACATTATTCGGATCAAAGTATACAGCTTAATTTAGCGGTGAAAGCTAATTTTGAAAAATTTCTATTTAATTCTAACTTTTTGCAGAAACACAAACCGATTGCAGCTTTTAAAAGAAACCAAAATCTTAAAGATCTTCTAGTACGCAGCAAACTACCCACTCCGCCTGCTAGAAGTAGAAGCAGCTCCCTTAAATATTTTGCTCCCCAGAAGCTCGTCAAGAGCAGGTCCACGGGTCGAATCTTTCGCCTGCAACATCTGTTGCACTCTCGAGTGTCCAATTGCGTGTATTTGATATTTTGTGTCAAGTGTCGTAAACAGTACGTGGGACAGACAAAGAACGAACTATGTAATCGGATATACCAACATGTATATTGTATCACTCATAAAGTCGAAAAACGCAGATATCTGGTCCAGCACTTTATGTCCCACGGGCTGACTTCCTTACGCTTTTTGGGCCTACAGGCGAGTCTGTTTTGGTCCTTGAGTGACCGCCTGAGGGCGGAAAAGCTCTGGATGAAACGCCTTGACACAATGTATCCTAGAGGCCTCAATGAGACGTGAGTTATCGGTGCAGTTATCTGTTCTATTTTTATTTACTTTTTTCTATTTTTGGAATTGACTTACACTTTACATATCTCTTCTTGAAGATTGACTGCACCGAAACCCACTCTAAACCTACCCCTCACACCTAAAACCCTTTTCATTTTAAACTCACATGTTGAACCCCACCTGACTATGATGGACTGCACCTAACCCTAATCCTAACCTTAACCCTGATATCTAAACACACTCAAAACCTACCTTTACATCTACACCCACTCAGAAACTACCCTAACCTAAACCCACTTAAAACCTACCCTTACACCTAAACCCACTCAAAACTAACCATTACACCTAAAACTTTACACCTACACCCACTCAAAACCTACCCTAACCTTAACCCATTTAAAACCTACCCTTACACCTAAACCCACTCAAAACTTACCCTTACACCTAAAACTTTACACCTATACCCACTCAAAACCTACCCTAACCTTAACCCACTTAAAACCTACCCTTACACCTAAACACACTTAACTAACCTTTACACCTAATACTTTACACCTACACCCACTCAAAACCTACCCTAACCTTAACCCACTTAAAACCTACCTTTACACTTAAACCCACTTAAAACTAACCCTTACACCTAAAACTTTACACCTACACCCACTCAAAACCTACCCTAACCTTAACCCACTTAAAACCTACCCTTACACCTAAACCCACTTAAAACTAACCCTTACACCTAAAACTTTACACCTACACCCACTCAAAACCTACCCTAACCTTAACCCACCTAAAACCTACCTTTACACCTAAACCCACTCAAAACTTACCCTTAACACCTCTAACCCTTTCTAATGGAAACCTAGATTTTTGAACCCCACCTGATGCAGCCCTACTTATTTCAACCCACAAAAAACTATTATTAGCTTATGTGTTGGAGTCAACACAGACTGGGTGGCTGGGGCTCTCTGCTTGGTCCTCTCACCGGAGCTTTGGGCCCACTGGAAGCGACCAGTTGAGAGAAGGCCTGTGCACAACCGGGCCTGGGCCCTTTGGGGCCTAGGCTTAGGATATTACAATTCCCTAACCTAACCCTAACCCTAACCCTAACCCTAACCTAACCCTAACCTAACCCTAACCTAACCTAACCTTACCTAACCTAACCTAACTAACCCTAACCTAACCCTAACCTAACCCTAACCCTAACCTAACCTAACCCTAACCCTAACCTAACCCTAACCCTAACCCTAACCCTAACCCTAACCTAACCCTAACCCTTTGTAGTGTGTTGCGGCCGCCTAGTCTCTAAGTTGTAAACGGCACTTTGTAAGAGAGCTGATCGGGTTGAGGCACTTGCTGACCTCATAGAGACTTGGCGGTGGCACCACTGGAAAGAGCACCCTTGAAAATGGGTGGGTAGGGCTTGCTTTCGTGCCTCTATCACCTTCCTGGCAAAAGTTATGGCAATCCGGCATGAGCGTGGTGGTTTTCATCCCTATATCCTAACCCAAACCTAACCCTAACCTAACCTAACTACTAAACCCTAACCCTAACCTAACCTAACCCTAACACCACTGGAAAGAGCACCCTTGAAAATGGGTGGGTAGGGCTTGCTTTCGTGCCTCTATCACCTTCCTGGCAAAAGTTATGGCAATCCGGCATGAGCATGGTGGTTTTCATCCCTATATCCCTAACCCTAACCCTAATCTAACCTAACCAACAATGCACATAATGTGGGCTCTGTGGTGCAATGGATAGCGCATTGGACTTCTAAATTTAAAAATGTGGCTATTCAAAGGTTGTGGGTTCAAGTCCCAACAGAGTCACTGCCTTAGTCATTTTGCTAAGCTCACTTGGCCAACGAACAAGTCTATCTGACCACCAAAACTCTTTTCTCAAACAAACACTTTCATCCTCTCAATAGCATGGACTATTCCTTGATCTGATGACCTCCAATGGAGACTTTGCAGCAGAAGGTGCTGTGGCTCAGTTGGTTAAAGTGCCTGTTTAGTAAACATGAGGTTGTGGGTTCAAATCCCAGCAGTGCCTTTGTAGTGTGTTGCGGCCGCCTAGTCTCTAAGTTGTAAACGGCACTTTGTAAGAGAGCCGATCGGGTTGAGGCACTTGCTGACCTCATAGAGACTTGGCGGTGGCACCACTGGAAAGAGCACCCTTGAAAATGGGTGGGTAGGGCTTGCTTTCGTGCCTCTATCACCTTCCTGGCAAAAGTTATGGCAATCCGGCATGAGCGTGGTGGTTTTCATCCCTATATCCTAACCCTAACCTAACCTGCCTGCCTAGTAAACAGGAGATCCTGGGTTCAAATCCCAGCAGAGCGTTTGTAGTGTGTTGCAGCTGCCTAGTCTCTAAGATGTAAACGGCACTTTGTAAGAGGGCCAATCAGGTCAGCACTTGCTGACCTCATAGAGACTCAGCGGTGGCACCACTGGAAAGAGCACCCTCGAAAATGGGGGGGTAGGGCTTGCTCTCATGCCTCTATCACCTTGCTGGCGAAAGTTATGGCAATCCGGCATGAGCATGGTGGTTTTCATCCCTATATCCTAACCCTAACCTAACCTTAACCCACCTAAAACCTACCTTTACACCTAAACCCACTCAAAACTTACCCTTAACACCTCTAACCCTTTCTAATGGAAACCTAGATTTTTGAACCCCACCTGATGCAGCCCTACTTATTTCAACCCACAAAAAACTATTATTAGCTTATGTGTTGGAGTCAACA
>NW_026249826.1:0-52905 GCF_019703515.2 Myxocyprinus asiaticus
ACATCCAAGTTTCTGTAAGGCAGATAATGCAGCAGTCCCTCGTCTCTCGTTGGAAAGAGATCCGCGCTCTCAGCTTGCATAGCTTGTTGTCTAGAGACTGAACATTTGCCAGTAGAATACTGGGTAGCAGGGGGTCAATTTGCGCAAAGTCTTAGTCTGATGAGAACGCCGACACTCCGTTTCCCCTTTTCCAGCTTCGTTTCCACGGCCGGGCTGCCCAGACAAAGGGCTCCGCTGGCGTGTTTGTAAACAGCGGGTTGGCATTGAGGTATTTAAAGTCCGGTCTTTGGTGTGCTATTGCAGAGCCAATGTCCAAAAGTGTTTGTCTATCGTAGACAATAAGGCAGACAACATCCAAGACAAAAAAACATTAGAATTGTAGACAAAACAAACAAAAAAACTGCAATATTGTGTCGGAGCTCGCAACACAGCAGCCATACTCGGCGCCATCTTGAACGTGCTAACAAGTTAATTCTCCAAGTGTTCCAACTTCTCCCAGACACGCTGCAAATCCACCTTGGTCGCTAGTGGATTAGCAGCTAATTCCCTCTCCGATGACTCCAGATGTAACCACCTCAGTGAATTTAGTCTCCAAGGTAGTGATCGATCGACATATTACAGCAAGATCCTCCAAGTCAGCAACGACCTTCGCCAGCATTGCAGACATGTTCAACAATTCTCGCCAAATTTCCCTCACTTCTCCGGCCAAATCGGCTCCCGGGCTTGCGGCTTGCTGCTCAGGGGCATCAGCATGAGCACGTAAGTGTCTTTTAATGTCTCCAGAGACTGAGGATTTTGAATTCTTTGACATATTGTCTTCCTAGAACAGTTAAGAATAAGGGTGTGTCGAATCTCACCGGTTTCTGACATAAAAAGTATTCAAACTAGCAAAGTGCACAGAGCTCGCCATTCACACATCCGAACTGACTTTCTGGAGTCCTATTATTAATAATTATTAAAAAAAAGCTTTAACCTTCGATTCAATGTCACAAAGCTACACCAAATCATAAGCTGAGGGCATTGCCACTTAAACAGTTATAACTCTTGAATGGAATGAGATATTTTCAAATATTTTTAGACACTTATGTATGGGGTCATTCGGAGGACACATGAAAATAATTGCATGCCTTTGCCTCTTACTGGCGCTATAACAGTCAGGAATGTAAAAAATACATTTATGTGAGGTATCACACAACCTATCTGTGTGATACCTCACCTGATGTTTCTCAAAATAAGGCACTTTGACATTGTTTTAGTTATTTTCAGGTTAATTTATATCTTTTGCATGTGGACCTTAAAGGCTTGAACCCTGTTAATCACTGCTTGCAGCTATATTTATTATCATTATTATTCTGCAGCAAAACTCGTCGTGCAGTCCGAACCGTAAGTCCTAGAGACCTGAAACATTCAGGGATGCTAGTACTCCCGCTGACATGGTGGATGCAAAGTTTCGCCCTGATCAGCCACACGGTGGTGCTACAGTGATCAAAACAATTAAAATAGCCAAAATGCCTGTAACTTTTGAACTGTCACAATTTCAAGGGCCTTATATCATTGTATTCCATAGCACAAGACGAACAAAATGGCTGTCTACGATATTATTTTGGGCATTAAATTTTTTTCCGCAATTTGCGATTTTATGTAAAACCTACTTTTGCGAACCTGTCCTAGGCCTTTTGACCAATCGTAACCAAACCAGTGCAGAAATATTCGGTGCAGTCCCAATATTAATAATTATAAAAATGTTGAACTTTCAATTCAGCATGGCCACGCCCATCCAAAATGTCCGCAGAATGCAGGGCCAATTTTAATTAATTGGCTATAATTTTTGAAAGGCAACAGCTATCTTCACCAAACTCGACACACTAATGTAGTGGATCATTCTGAGGACACTTGAGGGCACTATAATTTGAACAAACATGAAAATGGCTCTATGAGGCCGTTGCCCCGATTGACTTGAAATTTTGAATGTAGCCTCTGTCCAACACCCCATCAATACTTAAGAGGACATTTGCATATCTAAAAAAAATACAGTTGCCATTAGCCAATTAAAAATCATGTGCTTTTAGACAAGGTTACAAATGGCCAATCGAAATGAAACTTCATATGCTTATTTGACTCTGGGTCATAGACATCTGTATGATAAAAAAAAATAATAAAAAAAGGCCACCGGGAGGCGCTATCACATTTTATTCGCACAAACGGCTGCATGTCTCGCAGTGTTTAACAAATACCTAACTAATTCATATAATTAGATGGGTCTCCTCACCCTGAACAACTCAGAACTATTGCTGTCAATCAAATCGTTGTTTTAGCATCATCAATTATCTGAAAAACTTACTTTGGTGAACTAGTCAGAGGTTTTTCATCTGATCAAAATGAAACCAGTTTATAAAGTTGAGTCTATATCAATAATTATCAAAAAAAATTGAAATTTCTTTTGCATGCCTATAATACACCAATGAAATCTTGGAGCCTAAAACACTTAAGGCTATGTAACTCCTGAATGCAATGAGCAATCTCAACAAAACTTGAGACAAATGTGTAGGGGATCAAAGTGAGGACACGAGATAAATTTGCCTGAGATTGGCCACTTGGTAGCGCTATAATAATAATTACACTTCTAGAAATGTCTAACTATGGAACTGTTGGTTCGAATGAATAGAAATTTTGCATGCGGTGTCTTTGTCCAAATGCCAACAAGGTAGATGAGGACATCTGCATATCTTGAAAAAAACATGACTGCCATTGACCAATCAGGTTTTAGCAGCTTTTAGACTAGGTTAAAAAAAGGCAGATTGGAACAAAACATAGTGGGCCTATTTGTCTCTTGGTGAAAGAGGTCTGTGCAAAATAAAAGTTAAAGAAAAATTCAGCAGAGTCCCAATATAAAAAGTTAAAGGAATTTTGAACTTTTCATCGTTAAACGGTATGCCAACATGTTCATTGCGGGCATGGCCATTTTTACTAAAATGGTTAACTTTTGAACGGATTGAGATATCACAAAATTTAATACACTTATGTATGGGGTCATTCTGAGGATACACACTAAAAGTGGCACACCTCTGCCTCTTGATGGCGCTATAAAAAAATTAAAATGTTACTAAATATGTAACCGTTGGTCCGATTGACTTTTGCATGCAGTTTCTTTGTCGAAGGTGACATCAAGGTCTATGAGGACAGTTGCATACCTTGAAAAACATGGCTGCCATTGACAAATGAACTTTTAGCATCAATTTGAACTAGTCCTAGGCCATTTGCCTGATCGGAACCCATTCAGTGCAGAAATATTCAGCAGTGTCCCAATATGAAAAGTTAAAGGAATTTTGAAATGTTTATTCATCGTCAAATGGTACGCCAAAATGTACAAAATGGGCGTGGACACTTTTACTAAAAGGGTTATAACTTTTGAACAGATTGACAATCATTTTGCTTCAAATATGGATATGGATTTAACCACTGGAGTCGTATGGATTAATTTTATGCTGCCTTTATGTGCTTTTTACAGCTTCAGAATGTTGGTACCTAATTTTCAACCAATTTTGTTTAGGTAGGATCTATTGTCAATTTGTAATTTTTTGGCATCCACTGGATCATTTGTCAATTCTGATTATTTTGGTTATTTCTTCACATGTTCTTGGACCCCCATGATTGCCGCTTGCGGCTATATTTATCATTTATAAAAATATATTGCCCCCTTAAATAACTCAAATGTAGTTAGTTAGTTTTTGTTTGTAGCTTGTAGTGTAGCTACAACTGCTACTTCAAAACAGTAGCTTGACTCAGTTTAACTGCTTCAGATTTTGATTAGCTTGTAGCTTGGCAAGCTACAGTTTCAAAGTAGCTTCCCCACCACAGCTGTTCGTTCAAGTTGAAAGTCTGGTTGTTAGCACATCAGGGCACTCCAGAAGCATTTAATTTTCACATGCTTTTCAGTTGTTATTCTGAATGAAGTTCGTCTGAGCTGCAGATGCGTTCACATTATGAAATACTGCACCAGAAAATAAGACATTGCTTAAAATTCCCTATTGGAGGGAATGTAATTGAAACTAAAAATGCACAATAAATCAGTTCTCAAACATGATCATGTAGTAATCACAGCAGGCCTAGTGGAAGATTTGACTTCATACCATTGCATAAGACTGATGAGTATGCTTATAAACAGTTCTTAACAGATTAAAATGTAACATACCAGACTTGGAAGCACAGTTTTTGTCTGCGAGTTGTGATCTGCTTGCCAATTTTTTTCAGGAGCCCCTCAAATTGGAATATGCCCCTTTGTATGACTTTCTCTGTGGCACTGACTTCCTGGAGGTTGGCTTTCTTTAAAAACGTAAGGAAGTTTATAACGCTGGACACCCGCATGCGCTGTGTAATCGCAGCAAACTTGGAGAGACTACTGACCCATCTAAGAAAAGAGAAGAGAAATTAGCAAAAGCATTACAGTGCAAGAGATGAACAATGAACAAACTAAGGCTGTCAATTTAACATGTTAACTTAGTGCATGTAATCAAAGAAAATAACATGTTTTAAAAAAATGCATGTGATTTTCTCCCCTTTTTCTCCCAATTTGGAATGTCCAATTCCCAATTTTGCTTTAAGTCCTCGTGGTGGCGTAGTGACTCGCCTCAATCCAGGTGATGTAGGATGAATCTCACCTGCCTCAGTGTCCGAGACAGTCAATCCGCGCATCTTATCATGTGGCTCGTTGAGCGCGTTACCATGGAGACATAGTGCGGGTAGAGCCCAAGCCATCCACCGTGGCATCTACGCACAAATCACCACGCGCCCCACCGAAATTAATGTGATTAATCGTGTCCCTGATTTAATGGCTGCTTATTTGCAGACTACAAGTAATGTGCCTCACCAAACCACACTTACTAATGGCCAATTCCATAGAATCTTCAACCATACCACAGAAAAATCTAGTTTTAAGCCAAGGAGCAAAACCACTTTAAAACTTTGTATTTAGGTCAGAGCCATAGCCTTGTTGGCAGTGCTCTGCCATACTGTGGTTTCGTTATGGGTGACCTGAACTTACTTTTTCGAACTCCTCCTAGGCCTTACGTCCGATTCGCACAAAATTAGCTGTGTATCATCTAGGGACGCTCAGACAAAAAGTTATCAAAAGCTTTTCATTGGACTAAATGTATCTCAAAAAATGCATCAACAAATTAGATGGCAGGATGCCAAAAAGGATCTGAAGCTGTATCTCTGCAACGGAACTTGGTATGTGTCATCACAGGCATGAAGTGAGGATACCTGCGGAGTTCCGGCACAGCGCCCTCTAAATAATTAAACAGCATATTCTAAAATCATAAGATTAATCTCTTTAGATTCCTTGGGGTTATACGGAGTCAAATGATACCCAGTGTTTCTAGGTCAGTCATATCGGGCTGTTGCCTTTTGAACCGCAGTGGCGTATCGTTACAAACCTTGGTGTCATCAGCACCACCTGATGGTGTCTGCAAAGTTGTTAAAAGATAACGAAATGTTTAAAAATGCTTATAACTTTTGATTAATTTGGCCTATCATTATGGGACTGTTGTCTTTAAGGTGGTCGCATACCGGATGTGTCTGACGGACGACACAGTGTGTTCTAAAATTTGAACACCGTGTACGCACACTGGCGGCACCACGCCGCATCTGTCGTCGGCACACAGCTAGGACTTCGGAGGCTGCTCAAAATCCTGCCGCGCCACATAGATTTCCATTCAATTACGTTATATTTGTCCCAAATCGTTTTTAATGTGCACAGTGACTTCACCCTAGGCTGGAAGATACATTGTGTATAGACATTCAGTAATACGTTTGTCTTTTTGTGGTTTGATAGCTTGAATAAAGTCTGTGCTACATATAGGGAAAAATCATAATATACATCTACTGTTCTACTGTTTTTTTTTTTTTTGTTTGTTTGTTTTCATACACCAAACTTCAAACTCATTAGATAACTTTGGCCTGAACTTTTGTGATTAGATTCACTGCCTTAGACTGCCACCTTGAACGTGAGCACGCAAGTACTGTATGTCTGGTGTGTTGTCCTAGCCGCGATGCGCCGTGGCACTTCTCGTCTGGTGTGTGCCTGGCTTTAGATTCCTTGGGTCATGCAGAGTATGATGATATAAAATTTGATGATATAAAACACTTTATGATCGGCATTTTGAATTTTATTGAAATTCAATTTTTTCTAACTCCTCCTAGGCCATATGTCTGATTCACATGCAAATTGAGTATGGATCATTTTGGGCCAAACACAAGAAGTTTTTAAAAACCTTTCAATAGACAAAAATATTTTAATTACTAATTTTATCAGAAATGTCAAAAAAATCTATTTAATAGCGATATCGGCAGTACTGGCCTTAAGTAATTTATATGCCATTAAACATATATTATACAAAGGATACTTTTATGTTGATTTTACTCTAATTTAGGTATTCAGTGTATCAGTATATTTATGGATTACAAATTTTTAATATAGCTGCAAGCAACGATTATCAGGGGCCAAGCAGGTATGGCAAGATCTCCCAAATAATCAAGTTTGACAAAAGATCCTGTTGGTGCTGTGGACACAGCTATTTTAGTGTGACATTTTACCTGCTGTAAGCACAGTTGCAAAAATTTGATTTTCCCAAGTTATAGCGCCCCCTCTAGCATAAGAAATGAACGAAACTTGGCGTGTTACCTCAGTGATCTCTTGCCTGTATGTGCAAGTTTTGTATGTAAAATATGAAAATTGCATTCACAAAATACAGGCTTATAAGTCTTTATAGGCTACACCTCAAAATATATTTGCTTATATCTTTAGAACTATTCAACATATCAAAATTCTTCAGCGATTAACAGGGCTCATTTCCTTATACCTTTTGACCACAAGGACATGGTGCCAATCATGCAAACCAAATTTCAGAACGATATGCCATTGCGTTTGTAAAATACGGCATATGGCAATACAGCACAGTATGCATTCGACTCGGCAGTTGATGGCACTAGACTGTTTTAGCTAGAGATTCCAAATTTGGTATGGTACAAATTCAGACTGTCCTGAATTTTTCATTATGCAAAATTTCACAAGTTTCCTCCAAACAGTTCTATTGGCTGCAATAGACTTCAATGGCAGAGGACTTTGTGCTCCTGATAATAAGGGTACTAATGGATACAATAAGTGTCTATGCACCTTCAGTGCTTGGCCCCAAATAAGATCAATTTTGTAGGCTTAATGGACACCGTACTGTTGCAGACGTCAATGTCTGCTGTTTTCAAAGCATTTTAGATGGTTTCACATTATAATAAAAATGCCACTTATTCCCGGCCATAACAGAGATGACACTTCAGCAGCACTGTTTTATCATCATAAATGTGAAAATGATAATGAGGAAATTAATATCGTATGTTCTTTGGAGAACCAACCCTGCTACATTCTGTGGCAATTGTTTTGAACAGAGTTCATAAAAAGTGTCATCTCCCAAAAAGTCATGTTCATTTATGTCAAGTCCATAACCCAAGTGTATCCAAAGATGTCCATCTGCATGTTTACATGGACCAACAATTTATAAAAATAGCACAAAAAGGAATACAAGAATGTGTTTATGTTTGTAACTAGACTGAATGGATCGCTGTGGGCTATGTGCGAGTGATAGGCTGATGTTCAATGATATCAAATAAAACAAACAATATACTGACTTCTAAAGCAACTTTTTCTAATGTCTATTCATTGTGTATGCCAAAATAAATGTAATGTATTCAAATGACTTTTCATTTAGAGGTTTTTCTCAGCAAATTCTGATATTTGAGATTAATCGGCATGCACTTTAATGTATTAGACTTAAAATTGTTATTGATTGACAGCCCTAATAAAAATGTAAATGACATACATACTCTTTCAATTTGTTATGGTTCCACAGACAATGCAGGTTCATTGAGGGGATGTTGGGGCAGAGATAAAAACAAGACAATCTCTCACGTGAGCGACGCGCTGTTTACAGTTGTTCTGGTGTTTTTTTTTTTTTTTGTCTGATGTGATGCCATTAAACCATATATTAAGAACTTTCTCTGTAAAATCAACATGAGAACAGCAAGGTAAGTAGTAAAGTAAGATGGTAAGGCATTGATGAGGTAAGGCACTGATTTATACATACCATACACTGGAAGGTTTTCTGGTTTGTCTAAATGCATCTGGTGTTTTTTTTTTTGTTGACTCCTCCAAACAGCTTCTTAATTCCTGAATGGTTTTCTTCAGTTTAAAAATGTGTGGATTTGTATATTTTGCACTATGCACAGTTGTGGTCTGGCCCACCCTCACCCTGTACATCCTCCAGACTTTCCTCAATGTCTGACAGCAGTGTGAGATCTAGGCTCGACTGTAAAGGGATATCGGGCTGGCTCATCCGTAATTGGTGAAGTTCACGGAGGACTGTGTGTTTTGCAATTTTTTCATTTTCCCCCCGTTCATTTCTCTAAAAAAGAAAACAAACAAAAAAAAATAGCCATTGTTATTCAATGTGCACCTGTATTCTAGAAAAAAAAAAAAAAAAAAGTGTATAAACTGTACAGTGCCCTCTAGTGTTGTCACGGTACCAACATTTTAGCAGTCGTTACCGATACCAGGGAAATTTCCATACCACAGTAAAAATATGCTAATTAGGTAATGTGCTATTGAACACACACCTTTAGACTATTTAAAAAGTAAAATTTTAGTGTAAATAATAAATTTAAATATATGCATGTTTCCTTCAAGTTTTTCTCAATTAAGCATGCATTGCTTAAGTGTTTAAGTGGGGCCCTACTAAAATGTGTTGTATATTTGTCCCCAAATCCTGTATTCCTTTTATTATTTTTCTAGAATACCATGTTTTAAAGTTTAATTTAATTTCATCATCAAAATGGTGTCTAATCAAATTATTATTATTAGCAAGTATTAGTATTATTGATATTACTACATTGATTACATTTTACTATATAGTTGTGATACTTATTCAATTTCAGGCGTCAGCCTTTTATTTTGAAACGTGCTCTTAATTTAATGCATTTTATCACCGGACGCTTCACATTTCTAGTTTGCTACATGTCCCATTTAGAGCGCTTATGCTGTGATTTAATCATATAAATATATTTTACATGTCCTACGCGGCTGGCTGTAGATGAATGCTCCTCTCTGTCTTGTCATACAAATGCAAATGATTCTCCATGTCTGTGGAGTTTCCAGTGCACGAGCGCTCGGCTATCTCACACACTCATTTAAGCACGTAGCTCATGATGTATACACAGTTTAATAAGCACTCTAGGACATCCCATGATTTCATTTGTGTTATTTGTCCACTTCAAATCAAAATCACTTTTATTGGAGGATATGACGTGACGCCATGCAAGGAGCAGACGTGTGAGCGACGAGCTCTGCGCACTTTGCTGAATTTTCGATTATTTTCATGTTATAATCTGGTGAAATTTGTTACACCCAGTTACACATTTGCCCTTTGTTGCAAAACATGGCAAAGCAGTCAAAATCCTCGGGCTCTGGAGACATTAAAAGACACTTACGTGTTCAGGATGAAAGCCCCGACAAGCCTACAGACCAGGGACTCGATTTGGATGGCGCGGCGGGAGAGGTGATCCAGCGTCAGTTGTCCAACATGTCAGTGATGTTGATGAAGCTTCTTGCTGACTTTGAGGATCTCGCTGTAATACGATCGATCGATTACGGTGATGGAAACAAAAATCTCCGAGTTAGCTACAAGAGTGTCTAACGAATCGCTTTTCTGGAATCTTCGGAGAGGGAATTAACCGCTAATCCGCCCGCGACCAAAGTTGATCTGGAACATCTCCTTGAAAAGCTTGAAGATCTTGAAAATAGAAGCCGCAGGAATAACGTTCGAATTGTTGGAATTCCTGAGCATGAGGAGGGCAGAGATATGGTGAAATTCCTAGACGAGTTTTTCCAGAGTCTGCTCGACATAACAGGCCACAAGCTGGAAATCGAGCAAGCTCACAGAGTGCCGGCTCGGAGATCTGCTGAGGGAGACAGGCCCAGATCGATTCTGGCCAGGTTTCTGAGATCATCTGATAAAGATCTTGTGTTGCGCCAGGCGAGGAGCAAAGGGAAGCTTTCTTGGAAGAACCATAATATTTTCTTGTTCCCAGACTTTGCGAGTTCGACGAGAGAAACGCGATCGGTTCAAGGAATGCAAGAAACTCTTACATCATTTAAGCAAGTGATTTTGGATTGCTTTGGAACAGGCACAATGGTGGACTTTTTAAAGCATGTGGGGACTACAGACAAAGAGGGGGAAAGGTTGAAAATGTCCGTAAAAACACCAGCCAGTTGGTTCGCGTACGCTCTGACGCGGCCCGGAATGCCGTCTGGACCCACGGCTTTGTGGATATTCACCCGTCAGAAGGATTGGGTTACATCCGCTACAGAGACGGAGAGTGAACTAACCTATGTAGCTTCGGCCGTGAGAGCTCTCTCCACGAGGGCGGTGTTATTTCCCTCGAAACGAGCATAAAAAGTATTTAGCTCATCCGGGAGAGAGGCAGCGGTGTTCACGGTGGAGTTTTTATTCCCTTTAAAGTCCGTGATGTTAATTCCCTGCCACATGCTTCGAGTTGGTGGTGTTAAACTGTCCTTCAATCTTGTTCCTGTACTGACGTTTTGCTATTCTGATTTTTCAGAGGGCATAACTTGCTTGTTTATGCTCCTCCGCGTTCCCAGAATTAAAAGCGGAGATCCGCGCATCAAGTGCCGCGTGAACGTCGCTATTAATCCATGGCTTCTGGTTCAGGTAGATCCGTATTTTTTTTGCTCGGAACAACGTCCTCTACGCACTTTGATGAAACACGTTACGCTATCAGCGTAAAGCTCGATGTCGTCATCAGAGGCGGACCGGAACATCTCCCAGTCCGTGTGATCAAAACAGTCTTGTAGCTTAGAGTCTGATTGGTCTGACCAGCACTGGATCGTTCTGAGGGTGGGTGCTTCCTGTTTCAGATTCTGCCTGTAAGCGGGCAGAAGCAGAATGGAAGAGTGGTCCGATTTACCAAATGGTGGGTGGGGGTGGGATTTGTAGCCATCCCGGAAGGGAGAGTAGCAATGGTCCAAAACCTGGTCCCCTCGTGTGAAAACTAATGTGTTGGTGGTTTTTTTTGGTGTGACTGATTTGATTGACTTTGTTAAAGTCCCCCGTCACAATGAACGCAGCCTCAGGGTGCGCGGTTTCCTGCTTGCTTATAATCCCATACAGATCCTTGAGTGCCCGGTCTGTGCCGGCTTGTGGCGGGATGTACACAGCAGTGATAATGACCGCTGTGAACTCCCTCGTTAACCAGAATGGTTGACACAGAAACATGAGAAATTCCAGATGAGGAGAGCAGAAAGACTTGATAGAATGTACGTTCCTCTGATCACACCAGGATTTGTTGATCATAAAACATACACCACCACCTCTGCTTTTACCTGAGAGGTCTTTCGCTCTGTCCGCTTGTTGCACGGAGAACCCCACGGGTTCAATGGCTGAGTCTGGAATCTCCGCAGGCATCCAAGTTTCCGTAAGGCAGAATGCAGCAGTCCCTCGTCTCTCGTTGGAAAGAGATCCGCGCTTTCAGCTCGCAGAGCTTGTTATCCAGAGACTGAACATTTGCCAGTAGAATATTAGGTAGCGGGGGTCGATTTGCGCGACTTCTTACTCTGATGAGAAGGCCGGCTCTGTTTCCCCTTTTCCTTTTGCGTTTCCGCGGCCAGGCTGCCCAGACAAAGGGCTCCGCTGGTGTGTTTGTAAACAGCGTGTCGACATTGAGGAATTTGAAGTCCAGTTTACGGTGTGTATTGCACAGCCAATGTCCAAAAGTGTTTGTCTGTCATAGACAATAAGGCAGACAACATCAAAGACAAAAAAAAAAAAAGAATTGTAAAACAAAACAAACAAAACACTACAATGTTGTGTCGGAGCTCGCAACGCAGCAGCCATACTCGGCGCCATCTCGAGTCCATTGCTTTTTTTTTTTGTGTTTTTTTTTTTTTTTTTTACTGACTGTTTACTTGTTTTCAACAACTGCTTAACTTATATTAGTTAGCCTAGCCTATTAGTTTTTGCTGTGGTATCAAAATTGGTATAAAGAATTCTGAAATTTCACTGGTATCTAAAATGTTAGTATCGTAACAACCTTATTTCCAGCAACAACAACAAAAAAAACTTATATCGTGATATATATTGTTATCGTGAAATAAAATTACTCATATCACGAAATAAGATTTTAGTCATATCGTCCACCCCTAATCTGAAGAAAGTCATATACATCTGGGATGGCATGAAGGTGAGTAAATGATGGGAATGAGAATTTTCATTTTTGGGTGGACTATCCCTGTAATATTGAGAAATTGGAAAAGAACAAACCTTTAAATGAGAATGGCATGCATCGATGTGCTTGTCCAGCCTTACAAGCCCTGTCACCCTACAGAGTGGGCATCTCAGCTTTCTGCTGTATCTAGAAATATTAATAAATTGGAGTTAACACAATTTACAATTACACTATATCGCATTGTTGAAGTGGCGCTGCATTTACAGGCTTCATTCATGAAACATTTGTAAATATGAATAAATTGGGAGTAATCTGCACATAAAATGGACCTTCCCAAAACAATTTAATTAAACGCGTATGGGGTGTGTGGGAACATTCATTCACAATTATTGTAACCCATGGCTACAGATTACAAATGAATGTGAGGATTTCATCATGTCTACGCAAAAGAGGTTCAATGTCTACACAGAGGTTAATAAGAAAAAAAACGTGGATGCTGAAATAGAAGTTTTATTGGCATTCAAACCTCAACATTTTGTTTTCAATTGTACACTGTAGTGTATCAGGTTTGGTAGCAGGTTACTGATGCTGTTATCAAGTTTCAAAAATGGAAAAAAGTAAAATGTTTTAGCTCACACTGACCTGTGGCCTGTTGCACAAAGCTGGTTTTAGTGACTACCAGGTAAGTTTGAGTTTAGTTTGAGCAAACTCAGAGTTTTTTGGACTCAAGGAGGTGGATAGATTTTTAGCGGTGTTCATCACCATGGAACTTGCGCTACACGGCTAACCTGTTCTGGAGCAGGTTTTATTCTGGGTAAGAGGTCACAAACCAAAACTGGACAAATCAGCTGTGAGCAAAGTGACATATCTGAGGCAATAAAGTCACTCCCCCTGTATCTCTTGCACCAAATTAAAGCAGTTCACAGTGAAAGAATTTGAGACAAAATTGCCTGGCT
Source organism: Myxocyprinus asiaticus (assembly GCF_019703515.2). Taxonomy (NCBI): domain Eukaryota; kingdom Metazoa; phylum Chordata; class Actinopteri; order Cypriniformes; family Catostomidae; genus Myxocyprinus; species Myxocyprinus asiaticus. Next base: position 13,245 of record NW_026249826.1, read on the forward strand.
TTTGCTGCTAATTATTTATTATATTTATTGTATATGAATTATATATTATTTATATTATATGCTTAATGCATTACACAAGCAATTATTTTTGACAATATTAAACCTTTAAATTAATATAAATATATACATATAAATAAAAGCTTAAGAATATATATAAAGCTTTTAAAAAGGCTAAGCTTACGTATTCTTAAGTTCGTTGTGAACCTATATAAATTATTCAATTCAGTTGATTCAATTGCATTGATATAGTCTACAGATATTTTCTTTCAGCTGCCTTCTCAAACTTTCGTGACAGCAGCGGTGTTTCTTCCTGCCTTGTAAATGTGTTTTATATTCATGATATTTTTCATAAAGATCTCTTAATCTTCAGCAGAGAAGTCAATTGCACCAACTCTCTTGCGAGAAGTGAATCAAACTGACTTTCTCCATGTTTCGTGTGATTGGCTGTTTGCTGCAGATGTCATTCAGGTGCACGTGCTCCAGAGTTAATCATAAACTCTGAATGAAACCCTGAGTTGACAGAATATTTATAGCAAGTGCTGTGAACCTGCTGAACTCAATCTAAACTGGGTTGGATTTGTTTGGTTTTGTCAACTCTCTAAACCTACTCTGAAACTCAGAGTTTGTTCAACTAGATTTGTGCAACAGGCCAAAAAACTTGCATGAACTGGAGGAGGTCTACCATCATTAAGTTTCTCCATCTATGATGAACAACATTGGCAGCATTATTGGTGTAACATTTCTGTCAGGTATCATTCCCGATGATGACAGTGATATGTCATTGGGTGTGTTTACATGCACTTATTTTCATCAATCTGAATGAATCCAATCTGATTTCAGTTTCTGAAAGTACTGCTTGTAGGCACCCTAAACTTTGCAATCCACTTTACATGTGTATTAAATCTATTCCGAACAAAATTTCAGCGCATGCACAGTGCATCAGTCGCCGCTTTCAGAAACAGAAAGCCACCACAAGTGTGTCACCGGAACTAGTAGCAACTGCGACACATCTGAAGTATCTGGTTTAACGGCATCAAATAGAAAAGCAGAGGCACAATCTCTGCTAATGCACCTGTATGGCACTGCAGATGGATATGCTCCAGGTGTGTCTTACGTTCTACTGAGAGTAGATCAATCAACTGTGTGTAAATCAGTTGACGGCATCACAGTTTTGAATGTGATGGTGTGTGAAGTACAGCGAGTGGACAAGTTAAAGCTTCCTTACGGAAACTTGGATGCCTGCGGAGATTCCAGACTCAGCCATTGAACCCGTGGGGTTCTCCGTGCAACAAGCGGACAGAGCAAAAGACCTCTCAGGTAAAAGCAGAGGTGGTGGTGTATGTTTTATGATCAACAAATCCTGGTGTGATCAGAGGAACGTACATTCTATCAAGTCTTTCTGCTCTCCTCATCTGGAATTTCTCATGCTTCTGTGTCGACCATTCTGGCTACCGAGGGAATTCACAGCGGTCATTATCACAGCTGTGTACATCCCACCACAAGCCGACACAAACAGGGCACTCAAGGAACTATGGGAGTATAAGTAAGCAGGAAACCGTGCAGCCTAAGGCCACGTTCATTGTGACCAGGCACTTTAACAAAGCAAAGCAAACTTCAAGTCAATAGCACCAAAATACTATCAACATATCAGTTTCAACACGCGAGGGGACCGGGTTTTGGACCATTGCTACTCTCCCTTCCGGGATGGCTACAAATCCCTCCCCCGCCCACCATTTGGCAAAACCGGACCACTCTTCCATTCTGCCCACTTACAGGCAGAAACTGAAACAGGAAGCACCCACCCTCAGAACGATCTTTTTTTGCTTGTTTCGAGGGAAATAACAGCGCCCTTGCAGAGAGAGCTCTCGCAGCCGAAGCTACAGAGGTTAGCTCACTCTCCGTCTCTGTAGCAGATGTATCCCGATCCTTCCGACGGGCGAATATCCATAAAGCCGCAGGTCCAGATGGCATTCCGGGCCGTGTCAGAACGTGTGCAAACCAACTGGCTGGTGTGCAAACCAACTGGCTGGTGTTTTTATGGACCTTTCCCTCTCCTTGTCTGTGGTCCCCACATGCTTTAAAACGTCCACCATCGTGCCTGTGCCAAAGCAATCCAGAGTCACTTGCTTAAATGACCGGCGTCCTATTGCTCTGACCCTCATCATCAGTGAATGCTTTGAGACTAATCTGAGATTACATCTGCTCTGTGCTGCCCTCCTTACTGGACTCACTGCAGTTTGCTTACCGCAACAACCGCTCCACTGATGCCATTGCATCTACACTACACACTGCTCTCTCCCACTTGGAAAAAAGAAACACATGTGAGAATGCTGTTTGTAGACTACAGCTCAGCATTCAACACCATAGTGCCCTCCAAGCTTGATGAGAAACTCCGGGCTCTGGGCTTAAACAGCTCACTGTACAGCTGGATCCTGGACTTCCTGTCAAGCAGACGCCAGGTTGTTAGAATGGACAGCAATGTCTCCTCATCACTGACCCTCAACACTGGAGCCCCGCAGGGCTGTTTCTCAGCCCACTCATCATTGACACGCTGGTGTCAGGAGCACAACCTCTCCCTCAATGTCAGTAAGACCAAGGAGCTTGTGGTGGACTTCAGGAGAAAAGACAGAACACAGCCCCATCACCATCAGTGGAGAGAGTCAGCAGCTTCAAGTTCCTCAGTGTCCACAGGAGGAACTCGCATAGTCAGCCAACACTGAGGCTGTTGTGAAGGCTCACCAGCGCCTCTTCTTCCAGACATGGCTGGGGAAGTTTGGAATGAACCACCATATCCTCACACGGTTCTACTCCAGCACTATAGAGAGCATCCTGACTGGCTGCGTCACTGCCTGGTATGGCAACAGCACTGCCCTCAACCGCAAAGCCCTGCAAATGGTGGTGCGAATGGCCAGACACGGAGGTGAGCTTCCCACCCTCCAGGACATATATACCTGCTGATGTGTGAAAAAAAGTTGAGGATCAGAGACTCCAGCCACCCAAACCATGGGCTGCTGTCACTGCTACCCTTAGGCAGGCAGTATCGCGGCATCAGGACCCGCACCAGCCGACTTCATGACAGCTTCTTCCCCCAAGCAATCAGACTTTTGAACTCTTGATCTCTCACGATCAATATACATCAGCACTGCACTTTATTAATCTTCTCACACTGGACCGTCAAATTATATTCTCTTAACACACTGGCAACTGACTATCAACTGACAGCCTGAATGTCAATACAGTACAATACAACCTACTGTATATTTTATATATACTATTTTATTATACTGTATATTCCATATTGTTTGTATTGTATACTGTACATTGTATATTATTTGTATATTGTGTTGCGTAATTGTGTATATTAGTTTTGTAAATGGTGTTGTGTGAATTTAAATCTCACTGTCATGACTGCTATGTTGTTTGGAATTGCACCCAAGACTTTCACCCACTGTTGCACTTGTGTATATGGTTGAATGACAATAAAGTGATTTGATCCGTAACCGGCGGAATAACGTCCGAATTGTTGGAATACCTGAGGACAAAAAAAGGTCGGGATATGGTGAAATTCTTGGACGGGCTCTTCCCGAGTCTGCTCGACATAATAGGCCATAAATCAATTCTGGCCAAATTTCTGAGATCCGATAAAGATCTTGTGTTATGCGAGGAGTAAAGGAAGGCTTTCTTGGAAGAACCACAGCATTTTATTGTTCCCAGACGTTGCAAATTCAACGAGAGAAACATGATTGATTCAAGGAATGCAAGAAACTCCATCAACGGAAGATCACTTTTGCACTGATGTAGATGTTAAGGATGGCCACAAAATATTTACATGTCCCCATCAAGCGTTGTCTTTCATAAAGTCAGTGGACTAAGTTATTTTGTGGTACTCACATTGCAGCCAAGTGGACCGACTCACTGAATATTCAACTGACCATCCGAGGAAACCGAGCACCTTTTTTCTTTTTGTGCTGGTTCCGCCTAGCAGCTGGAGTTGTTTTGTGTAGTGGCACTCTGTCTGGACAGTGTGCAGATTCATTCACAACATTCTTTGTGCTTATGCCTCATTTGAGTTTGTTTTGTGGAGTATTTCTTACAGGAAATTGGAGTGACTTGGTGTTCCGCTAGTGGCTGGAGCTTGTTTTGTGCAGGAATGCACCTTAGGGACAGTTATGTGGATGAATTTACATGTTCTTTGTGTTTATTCTGCCTATTGGCTGGAGTTTGTTTTATAGATTATCTTCTGTTGGGTAATTCTGTCTCACAATTTGCATAGAAACACTGGACTTGAGCAATCCGACGGCAAAGTTGTCGCAGGGGCTCTCGTAGGCATACATGGACTGTTTCAGTTTAGAGCGATGGACGCCTGTTGGCGCTGTTGTGAGCAGGGTATGTGTGCATGTTTTTCTTTGTTTGGTTCGGGGGGGAAGTTTGGGGTTTGATTGTTACACTAATGTCTTTATTTTTGACAATCTATTTTAATATGCCAATGTCATGTTAATGAGTGGATTGTCTCACCATGTGGAATGTGAATGGGTTGGGGCACCTCAGAGGAAGGTTATTTCTCTTAAACGTAAGAAATATGGTAGTGTTTCTTCAAGAAACGCATCTTTCCCCGCAGGAAGCTGAAAAATTTGGGAAGATATGTGGTGGACATGTTTTTAGTGCTGGCTCAAGTAAGAGCAGAGGAGTCTTTACACTAATAAGCAAGCATCTACAATTTAAATGTCTCAAGCAGATTAAAGAAATTAGTCTATTGTTTTAGAAATTCATGGGCAAAGGTTGATTTTGGCTAATATTTATGCACCTAACGCTGATGATCAGGGCTTTTTTTTTATAGATCTTGAAGGGATGTTGCAAGCCGCTGGCACCCCTCATGATATAATAAGAGATGACTTTAATCTGTTGATGGACTCAGTCCTTGATCATAGTGAAGCAAAAGTGTGTAAACCCCCTAGAGCAACATTGATGCTTCACAGATGTGTAAAAATCTTGGTCTTACAGATATTGAGACTTGAACCCATCTGGTAGGGACAATAAAAACAAAATTCAGACCATAAGATTTATTCTAGAATAGATTTTTTTTTTTATTATATCCAAGTCCCTCATTTCGTCTGTTGTTGATTGCTCAGTTGGAAACATCTTGGTCTCAGATCACACCCTGGTGAGTTGAGGTGTTGCCATATACGGAGAAAAATAAAATCATAGTTGACACTTAAAATGTACCCTTTCTTGCAAAATCCTGAATTCCAACAAATGTTAAAAGGCTGAAATCAGTTTATACGGAGACCAATTGGTCCTCAGTATCCTGTGGGTGTGGCTTGGGAGGCACTTAAGGTGGTTCTTAGGGGTCAGATCATACAGTATGCCTCATTCACCAAAAAATGCAAAGCATGAGAACTGAGTTGGAAGGGAATATTAAAAGTGCAGAGGCAGAGCTGAAGCACTGTATGTCATCTGATGGCCTCAGAGAATTGTTCCGATTGAAATACAGATAATACTATTTTGGCGCAGAAGGTGGAGTTTTGGATATTCAGGGCAAGACAATCATACTTTGATTCAGGGGACAAAGCAGGGAAGCTTTTGGCTAGATATATAAAGCAGAGAGAATCTTTTTCTACCATTTCCAGTTAAATCTGCTGGTGTAAAATATTGACCTCTGCCATTTGATAATGCTTTTAAAAGAATTCTCTTCATCTCTATAGTTCCTTGTCTTCATCTACTGATGAATATATTAGAAACTTTGTGGAACCATTAGAACTTCCTAAACTGACGACTGAGCAAAAAAAATTCTTGATTTTGAGAACCTTGGATGAGCTTGGTGAGGTAATTAAGGCCTTGCTTACTACAGTCAAGGCTCCGGGGCCAGACGGCTTTGCCACTGAATTTAGATCTTATGCTACAGAACTGGCTCCACTTTTGTAAGAAGTTTATATGGAATCATTAAAGAATGGAGAGCTTCCAACCATGACAAGCCTGGATCAGTCCGATTCTTAAAAAGGACAAAGATCCAAGTGAGTGTAAGAGTTACCATCCAATTTTCCTGATCCAGTTAGAAAAAAAGTCAATTTTGGCTAACCGATTATGACATCTTATACATATAGATCAGGTGGGGTTTATTCGGGGCCGCAGCACTTCTGATAACATTAGGCGTTTTATCAATATCATGTGGTCAGTGGCGAATGATCAGACTCCAGTCACTGCCATCTCATTTGACGCCAAAAAGACGTTTGATATGGTAGACTGGGATTATCCTTTTACGATTTTGGAAATATACGGGTTTGTGAATACTTTTATTGGATGGATTGTTACTTTATAGACACCCGGTAGCGGCGGTACAAACAAATGGACTAATTTCAGATTTTACTCTAGATAGGGGCACCCGGCAGGGTTGCCCTCTTTCCCCATTATTGTTCTGTCTTGCCCTGGAGCCATTAGCAGCCACGATAAGGAAGATGATTTTCCAGGGGTGGTGGGAGATATGGCGCATAAGCGGTTGCTTTACACAGATGATATTTTATGCCTTGCCTCCACAGAATTATTAATCCTTTTCTAAATTTCACAGGATACAGAGACAATTGGTTTAAATCCAAAGCTTTGGCTCTGACAGATCACTGCCCAGTAACTGCTTTTCAACCAGGCGCCTTCTAGTGGCCCAAGCAGGGCATTAAGTATTTGGGCATTTTATTCCCAGCAAATTAGTGCTATTTAGTTGGTTCATTTTGACCCCTTAAGGTTTGAACGATTTGGGCAGGTGGGCTTCATTACATTATGTAGGTTAATATTATTAAAATGAATTGTATTTCAAAATTCAACTAACTACCTGGTACAGTCTCTCCCTGTAGATGTCCCCCTCTCTTATTTCAAGCAATTTGATAGCATAGCGAAGTCCTTCATTTGGAATGGTAATCATCCCAGATTACATTTCAATAAGTTACATAGGCCGATTGACAAAGGTGGGCTAGGCCTACCCAAGATTTTGTTTTATACATTCGGTCGCAGACATTTGGCTCATTGGTCGCTTCCACCCGAGTCCCTCCCTGGTTTTTGAACAGGAAGTTCTTGCTCCTATTTTGCCATTGCAAAGCCTATCAAACTACTTTGAGAAGTTAAATTACACCCCGTTATCTTGCATTTTCACTCGGTATGGACAAAAGTGTGCAGAGTGTTTAATTCTGACATTTATTTAAATGTTGCCTCGAGCATATGGCTGAACCCAAAATTATGTATAAATTAGTCCCCTTTTTGCTGGTCAGGGTGGATTGTGAGGGAGGTTAAACTGCTCTGATCTGTATGAGTGGAGTGTTGAGATCCTTTGAAAATTTGGTTCAACATTTTTGTTTTCCCAGATCTCAGTTCTTTAGATATGTACAGTGGTGCCATCTGCTCTGTACTATTTTTGGGAGTAGCATACACCCCCCTAAAGCGGCAGATACTCTGGGAGTGATGATTACTGCTTTTGGAAGAGGTCATGAGGCATCAGTGTATTACTCCCTGTTAATTCAGAGTCTGGGGGACAGAACTTTAACTTCTATCAAGAGATTGTGATAAAGATTTAAACCTGGTATTGGGAGTGTGGGCTGGGATTCTAAAAAACAATCAAGTCTGTATCTAGAGGTGCAAGGGTGCCTTACGCAATTCAAGATTTTACATAGATTTTATTGGACTCCCTCTAGACTGTATAGGTTTGGTCTTAAAGACACACCCACCTGCTGACGATGCCATTCAGTTGATGAATACACGTTTTTTGGTGGTGTGTTAAGATCCAAGAATTTTGGTTGAATGTTCAGAGTTTGTGACGTATTGGGCACTCAAATTTCATTTTCCCCAGACTGTATTTTAGGCGATGGGGCAGTCATCAATATAGGAGAAACACAAAAAATTGGGTCCTGACCAGTGTTATGATAGGCAGACAGATTATTTTAAGGGGATGGAAGTCAGCTGGAGTGCCCTCATTTCGGGAGTGGTGCGCGGAGATGGGGAGGGTGGGAGCTTTCGAGGTGGTGTCATGTAGAAGGCTGGGGATCTGGGATTTGTTTGATGGAAAATAGGACAGTTATTTGGCATATTTGGGAGACTCTCGTGGAGGGGCTGTGGAGAGAGAAGTGTAGTTTTAAATGTGTGACTGTTATATACAGTACTATGCAAAATGTTTAGGCACTTAAGATGTTTCACAAAAATATTTGTCTTATGATGATTATATCTTCAGCTTTAGTGTCAATAGGAAAAATAAGTTTTAGACTCCCAAACATTACTTTTGCAGATAGAGAAGATTAGAAGAACGGGGCACTCTGCAAGAGATGGCATTGACCCCACAGTGCCCCCCACTGAACAGAGTCAGTCTGGGATTACATGGAGACAAGACACAATTGAGACTGTTAGAAGAACTGTGGCGAATTCTCCAAGAAGCTTGGAACATCCTTTCTGACAACAACCAAGAAACTGTCCAGATGTAACTAGGAGAATTGGGACTGTTTTAAAGGCAAAGGTGATTTAGCTTTGTTTACTGGACTTATGTTAACTGAAACTATTTATGGCATTATTTTTGAAGACATCCTCAATGCAACATTTTTCACAAGTGCCTAAAACTTTTGCACAGTACTGTATATATATTTATTATTTTTAATTTTTTTTTCTGTGTGTATATTTGTGTGACCACAGGGATGTTCGTTGAGGGTCAGGGTGGGGTTGTTGATTGGGGAGGGGAAGGGGTAATAGTGGGGTGATAGATTCAGTGAATACATGATTTATGTACAAATCAAAAAAATGTTAAATCAAAAATTATTGGACTCCAGAGAAACTTTCTGCACTGGTTTGTTTCTGATCAGGTGAATGAACTAGGAGTAGATCAAATAGCTGCTAAAATGATTTTGTTGATGTGGCCATGTTTTACTAGGTATGTGACTGTCCTTATAAACCTTGATGGCACCTTAGACAAAGACACAGCATGCAAAATTTCAAGTCAATCGGTCCAGCATTCCATAGTTAGATCCATTTAAATGTTTTTTACTTTTATAGCAACACCAAGAGATGTTTTTTTTTTGAGTCCTTAGAATGACTCCATACATATGTACCAAATTTGGTGACAATATCTGATTGTTCAAGAGTTATAACCATTTTTGTAAAAGTGGTGACACCCATTACAAACCTTTTTAGCGTTCCGCATGATAAATTTCAAAATTCCTTTGAAAACTTTTCATTTTGGGAAAATTCTCTGTCTAGGCCTTACGGTTTGGTCTGCACGATCAGTTTTATGGCAGAATAATAATCCTATTAAGGCATGAACCCCTAAAAATCCTTACAAAACTATTAGGGTTTTGAACCCTTAAGAAAATCAGAACAAATACAATAGGACTCCTAACTATCCTGTGATGTAATTTATAACTTAATCAGAGCCATATTTTTCCTGGCACAAAACTATTGGTGCACCGCTACCACTTTCATTTACCCTTCCGATTCAGATACCCCAATTCTGCGTATTGGCCGATACCGATCCGATACCAGTGCTGTTTTTTCTTGATCAGTTTAGAATATCTATACTTCACTGTGTGGAACTGATGATCACTCTTATGTGATCAACACTACCCACTAACTACACACTACATTATGAATAAAGAAAAAAAAAAAAAAAACGTATTTTCTGGAATACAAGTTGCGTTTTTTTTTCATCATCTGAGAGGTCCTGTGACTTGTATACAGAGTTTATACATGTCAGCTGGTCAAACATGCTAGTCACCAAAATGCATATGTTTGCATACAAATGAAAACATCATTCAGAAAGTCTGTAGAAGTGTCTTAAGAAGCCAGTTCTGAGTACTTTGCATAATAACGTTACTGCCCTGCCAAACTCTAGACAGCTGTCATATCTGCTCACGTGCTCACAAGACTACTCTTTAGCATACTCATAGTAAAAGCATTCAGTCAGTGATCTGGATAATTAATGCAAAACAAAGAGGGTTGCAGATAACAGAAATATCCATAGATACAGTTGCTAACATTAAATGAATGAATAGAACACAAAAGGCATATTTTACTCGCAGACTAAACACTGTTTATTTGTATACTGGACAGAGTTAAATGTTATAAACAGTGTATTTTTCATGAGATATAAACAGAATGACAAATTGTTACATGCGATTACTTAAAACAGATACTCCAGATGAAATCGATCCCTAATACTGCATGATGTGTTGAATGACGGAGCTTCTCTCTGGTGATGTCCGGTTTCGTGAACGAATCGTTCTTTTGAACAGGTTCTTTTCACCAAATCGGACTGAATCGTCTGAAACAGTTTACGGCTCGAGTCAACACTGATCCACAAGTTACTCAATCAAAACTCCCTTTCGGACGTTCCTGACAGTCACTCCCACTCGAAATGAGCCAATATCCCGGAGTATATAATCATATGATGCCGGTTTTTGCCAGCTCTTATTATCAGCGCTCCAGTTACTCCAACAGTACACTGAACTGAGAACAGTATCTCAAGCTGCTACCTGAATCTGAGCATGCGTGTACCGAGGGTTGGAGTGTGTGGGGACTAAATGAAAGCTTATGTACAGAGCAGCATATAAGGATAATAACACGTAAACTTTCTGGAAATATGTTGTCATAATTGTCAGTTTTAATTGATTATCTGGTCGCAAAAAAAACACACATCAACATTGACAGTGGCGAGTCTGACAGCTCACGAGCCAGTACACACTGAACTCTGACATGTCCGCTGAGAACCGATGAGCTGCTGATAACGAGCATGCATGAACCGATGACTTGAATGAGGGTAGAAATGTATGTTTCTTCAGGGTTTCTGTGAAAAGACTTTACTTTTTATGCTTTAGACATGTAGCTAAAACATCTGCGTTTGCATATCATTGCCCCTTTTGGGTGCTTTAGTTGAAAAACTTTAATATAGGAAACTTATCCAAGATTATTATTATTATTTAATTGAATAAAATGTAAATCAGCTATATGCGCTTACACACAGCTTTATTTGAATGTGTTTTGACCGTGTATTTTCATCCGCCGGTATAATAGCGTTACATATTGGTGACATTGCGTGATACTGGTGAATTTTTTTTTTTTTTTTTTTTTAAAACCAGTTCATTGAAACGAACCATCCAAAAGAACCAGTTCGCAGAAAAGAATCGGACTTCCCATCTCTACCCGTCTCATGCTTGCCGGCGAAGGTGGCCGCTCCTGGGTCCTAATGTCTGAGGATATAACCTCCGTCAGACTTTTCAACGCTACATGAGAGAGATTACTTTAGGCGAGTGCATTTAATTATTCCATCAGTTCAGACATTAAAAACAGTGTAGCATTTGGTCGTGCTACACCGCTACTTGTTGGAAAAATTAGCTTGATATTGAAAAAGCTACATTTCTTTACAACTTAACTACTGTCATGCTACTTAAATTTAGTTAAGTTAGTAGCATCCCTACTTGTAGTAAGTTACTCCAATCTGAACAGATTTTAAAATACTAGGCATCATACACTTGCCAACTATGTAAGTGGTTACAGATGAAAAACTGGGCTTCATGGGGATCTTATCTGCACCGGTGACTAATTTAAACACCTCTGATTGGTCATTGTGTTCATGCGCTCAGACACATCTGTGCTTGGTTTATAATGCACAACACTGCAAAAAACAGGTAAAAAGCAATCTTCGAAGCAACATGAGCAGATATAACAAAATGCTGTAATTTACACTATTCATTTTCACATTTCACTTTAATGACCAGTTATATTCGATTTAGATAAAGCTCTTTCAATTTCTGACCCTTGGAGGTTCCCCGGGGAGGCCGGAAGATGATTAGCGGGCCGGATTTGGCCCACGGGATGCTAGTTGACTAGCCCTGCCCTATATGATAACTGTGGTAGCATCCATTTGCCAGCAAGATCAGATTTAGATTTTTTTAAACTCCTCAGTACCTAAAAGATGCAGATGAAGCTTTTACATACAGTAACAACTATTTTATAAACTCAATATCTCTTTCATTTCGAACTATAGAACATCATCAGCACATGCGTTTTTACATCCTATTGGAACCATTCGTACAGGGCTCGCAATTTTCCCAAATCTAGCGAGTTCCTTTGTAATTGCTTTGTTGGAAACAAACTGTGGTACGTTGGAAATGGTGATTTTTGTTGCTGGAGCGGAAAGTAGTGTTACAGAAACAAAAGCCTCTTTCGCCCAAATTCCGCTCAGACAACTGATTTAATTAGAGCTTCAGTTTTCAAAAACTCTACGACTGCTATGTTCATACTTGATGCCGATACGATGTTATCAAATACTACTTGCTCTCCTACTACTATGTTCAGTTCAGAAACACACACCTCACAGGAACAACTCTTTGCCCTCATCACACACTACATCACTCGCTCTTAGCATGCACTCTGATAAAGAGAGCGAGAGAGCTCAGCCAATTGATGCTGTGAAAGTGGCCCTTTTAACGCTATAATAGAGGACATCTCGTAGTGTATGATGCTCCACTACTCAACGTATAAGTCAGTTTAAAATCACATGTTTGATATCCTCTGACTATATGGAATCATAGTCTGGAGGCCTAAAAATCTCTGTACCCATCATATACTATGCCGTTTCTGTGACAGTCAACTCTGACTAGGCAAAATCTGCTGGTGGGCTCAGACTCGCAGGAACTAGCCATGACTTGCTTAGACTGTAAATCAGGGCAAAAGTCGGAGTTTAAGTTGTGTAGTGTATTCCAGCCTTTAGTAGTTTAGTAGCCTGGGAATCCCTTCCTGGACTGCGAGGATACCAGAGTGCATGCATGGGGGAGGAACCTGGTCTCAAGAAGCGTCCTCATGGAAGCGGTGATGAGGCTCTTTGAGCCTCATGAACTGCCAGCCTGCGTTCATCCCAGCACACCTCCAGGTGGCTCAAGACTAAAATTGACAAAAAAAAATGTACAAAATACAATTATATTGTTAAAGAGTTCCGGTTGTAGATATTAACTGCCGGATTAAGTGCAAGACTGTGTGAACTGCTGCGCTCTTGTACTCTGTGAACCAAACCTTATATGCATTCAGAACACTTGGAATATACTAAATGTAGTTGCATTAAATTGATACTTTTGCATCCTTTTTGAAGCTTGAGGAGATGGTTACTACTGAGTGCCATTGTATGTACAATATCAAGCAGGACATTTTTATAACATTCTCCTTCTGTTACAAAAAAAAAAAAAAAAAAAGTTTACACAGGTATTTAGAACAGGGGTGAATTAATAAATTCAATTTTCATTTTTGGATTTATACATTCAATCACAATTATTAGTATGACATAAGCAAAATTGCATAATTATGACAGCTTTGTTTTCCACCCTTACTGCAACAGACAAAATTGTCGATGCCAAGTACCTGTTACTCTTCCTAGAAAAGGCTAAAAAAAGCTCTTCCTCATTGATCTGGCTATGGGGAGAAAAGGGAAAATTAGGTTATGGGTAAAGAATTATTACACGAACAGTTAAGAAAAAAGGCATTCCTTAACAATTGACTTGTTTTGCAGACAATCTGAGGGCTCATCCCACACTAGACAACCTACACACAGTCATTGGCCTCCTGGCTGGATACATTGCGTGTTTGACGCGTCACGGTAAAATGGTGGTGGAGAACCTGACTGTGGAAGCAGTCACCAATGCTCTGACAAATAGTGACGGACAGTGCTTGATTATGGTAAGACAACCAACTCTAAAGTGGATTACAAAAAAATATTTCTCTAAATTGCCATTGAAAACAGTAGTCTTTTACCAGTTTTTCCCCGAGACTAGGAAATTTGTGATGTTCTGACTTTATCACTGGTGTCTTTGGTCTTTCTCTCATCTACATAGATTGATGACCACAAGACCTTTGGACAGGCCCAAATCGCACTATACCCAGACGAGTACCTCCTATACACCACATTCCTGCAGAACCAGTTCAAAATTGTTTCTTTAATTCCAAAGCTGGGCCCTAAGGTTGGCTGCTTGAGGCTTTCCAGGACTGCTGGAAAAAGTTCAGGCTTCCTGGAGCACCCACATTTTCTCTGATCCGAACAAGCATTAGCACATTTGTAAGTATTGTTGTTGACATGTAGAGGCAATAGTGTGTGCAGACCTCCACTGGGGCAGGGGCGGAAGGATAAAAAGGGGATATAAAAAGACATAAAAGGGCATATATAGACTACCTGCATGTACATAACTAAAATTATATTTCTACAGTATTTAAACCAAGTATTTATCTATTAAAAAATATTTGCCTGTAGTAAAAGCACAAAGGAAGATGTAATGAATATTTTTGTCCATATAATAAAAGCCAATGGTGACTTATTATATTAATTGTTTCAAATTATCTTGTGTTTCACAGAAGACAGAAAGTCATACATGTTTGAAATGGCAAAGTGAGAATTCACTTTTTCCATTTTTGGGTGAACAATTTCTTAAAGGGTCATGAAACCCTAAAACACTTTTCCTTTTTAGATGTTAACATATGGACAGGTGGCACATCACTGAAAACAATTATTGGGAGTGCTGCACTTTTGTTGTAGACTATCCATCCATTCTCTATACCACTTATCCTCTCTAGGGTCATGGGACGGCTGAAGCTAAACTTATACAGCCATACTATTTTTGTGAGCACAGACTGGTTCACAGTCATTAAAACGAAGATATGTGTCACAGAAGCATTGCACGATTCTTAGTGTCCATTTCCATACTGCACTCTGTTGAGAATGTCTTTCTGTATACACCGTGGATACGCATAAACTTTGGCGTTAGTTCAATCAACTACATTTCTGGAACAGATAACTGCAGTAAGCAATATTTGTCTTAACTTACCATGACATCAACCCTGAATCAGTTAAAAAAAAATACATCCTGACTTTTTCCTCTCCCTCTCTCAGCATGAAGGACACAGGCAGAGCAGCCTTGAGAACTAATCACTCACCTTTATTGAACATAACACACAAAAAATGCCACCGGACTTCACATGGATGTCTCCGATATCGCTCTTATCCAGCACTCACACACCTGTTTTTCCCTGTCACACACTTGTCTAAATTGCAGGGAGCTGTTCTCACACTACTACCCCAATTCCTGTTCAAAATGTCAAATTTATTCCTCATTTTTCTTAGATTCCGATCCCTACAGCTGTTTGGGTGTAAGATGCCAAAATATGGGAAAAACTGCATCTCGTATGGATTCAATACAGAACGTGTTTCTGTTCCCTTAAATACGGGATGCTTGGCACCCCTGGCAGCTAAACAACTTTATACCATCTCGGAAAGCCAAACGACTTGTTTTAGTGACATGCATCTGATCATCTAGATGTGGACATAAGCTTTTGAGTAATTTTCAATATTTAGTCTATAAATCAATATCATGTTTGTTTTTTGATAAATTGAGATTTTATTGTCCAGCCCTAGTTCACCATTTCATTAATGTATTAAACTCTTCTACTGTCTATTTGACATTAGGAAGATTCACCGGCTCCCACAGCTGAAGCAGATGCACCAGCTCCCCAACCATCGGGAGAAGAGGCGGGTGCCCAAACACTGGCTCCCAGGGCCAAGAAAAAACACGTTTAAAACGAGTGTATACAGAAAGATCGTCTTGCGCTAAGAAATAGGAATGAACCAAAAAAGTAATCCATTTATTTGATGTAAATGTTTAGTGAATAAATGTTTTGTATTGAAAAGCAGTGTACCGTTTCAGTGGTTGACTAGAAAATAATCTTTAATATTTAGAAGACCTCATATGCTCTTGGAGTAAGGCCATTTAGTGGATTTGTTAATAGGAAAGGATAAGAGAATGATAAAGAACAACAAATATATAAATGTAACTTAAAGGTGCCCTATGCGATTTTTGGTGACATCTGTGGTTGAAACCTAAAATCGCAATTAACTTGCAGACGAACATTACATGAGTCATGTTTAGGTCTACACACTGCACAGATGGGTCTCATGGTTTTAGCTACTTAGCATATAGCACTTTCTTGCTAACACTCGGGAGACCTGCTAAATTCTCTTCGATTTGATTACACATTTCAAAACTAGATATTACTTGCTTTGAAGATACACACGTTTTAATATCACTTAGTATTAGAAGTGTTTTTCCCCTACACAATAATGCTTGTATTGTTCCTACATACAGTCATGAAAAGTACACCCTCCTTGAATTCTATGGTTTTATGCATCAGGATATAATAAAGATAATCTGGTCCTTAGCAGACCTTAAAATGAGGTAAATACAACCTCAGATGAACAACACCACATGACATATTACACCATGTCATGATTTATTTAAAAATAAAGCCAAAATGGAGAAGCCATGTGTGAAAAACTAAGTATATCCTTACTGCTTCCATAGGAATTAAGAGGCTAAGTAGTAGCCAGGTGCTGCTAATCCAATGCCCTTGATTAACTGATCATCAGCGAGTGTGACCACCTCTATAAAAGCTGAAGTTTTAGCAGTTTTCTGGTCTGGAGCATTCAGGTGTGTGTTAACACAATGCCAGGGAGAAAAGACATCAGCAATAATCTTAGACAAGCAATTGTTGCTGCCCATCAATCTGGGAAGGGTTATAAGGCCATTTCCAAACAATTTAAGGTCCATCATTCTACAGTGAGAAAGATTAGTTGCCAATCTTACCAGGAGTGGACGTCCCAGCAAATTCACCCCAAGATCAGGCCGTGCAATGCTCAGAGAAATTGCAAAAAACCCAAGAGTTACATCTCAGACTCCACAGGCCTCAGTTAGCATGTTAAGTGTTAAAGTTCATGACAGTACAATTAGAGACTGAAGTATTGTTGGTTTGGAAGGGTTTGTTTGCATTTTATATTGTATATACCATAAATTGGAAATGGACATTTAGTATGTTGGTGGTGACAGCATGTCAGTGTGCACGTCCTCTCTGTAGGCTGTTTCAACATTGTCAGTGATCAGATCTACCACAGTCAGTGAACTTGACTGCTACTGCACCAACTTACAAGTCTTAAATATTTTAACGTGGTCAAAGGGGACAAATTATTTGTCCTTGGACAGACCTACTGCCTCCTGGACACACACAGAGGGTCCTTGGACCAACAGTGAGAAAGTTGTTCAATTTAGTGGGTAAATGGACAAAGTGTGTTCTTGGTCCGGGAGGGGGTGGGGCTGACATGCCCCCGCAGTAGGACAAAGGCTCGTTTCCATGGGCTCTTCCCCAAAATAGCTGGTAAGGGGCCGTTTAGTGGCTCCGTGGGTCGGAGGCGGTCCTTGGCACCCCGGGGAGGAAGTGATGCATTAGAGTAGGCATTATAGACTTATAGGGTTTTCGTGGTCAGCCCCCACCTTGCCTACAGTAGGATAGAGGATCTCGCATAGAACACATGTGCAAAGTTTCAACCAAATCAGACCAACGGAACCAAAGTTATAGACGATGGTAAGTTCACCATCGGTAGTTTCTATCCTATATCCCTAAACAAAATGGCCTGTCCTCTTCAAAATGTAACTCCAAAGTTGCTGTCTCACTTCATAGACTGGGTCTCGAAAGGCTATCCAATGTTGTATTCATCAATAGCCATAAAAGGTAGTTCTTGCCTGCAGTGGAACTACATGCAAATCCAAGAATGTCTAGCTTCCAAAAGGTCTTTCCACAATACCACACGATGACTGCCAGACTGCTGTTCTGTACATTTCTCAAAAGGTCTGTTCTCTTCAAAATATAACTTCCCAGTTCCCTTCTCATTTCATAGACTGGGTCTTGAAAGGCTATCCAATGTTGTGTTCATCAATAGCCATAAGGTAGTTCTTGCCTGCAAATGGAAATAAGGGAAATGGGTCACTTTGTTGGCCATTTTATCAGACATGGGGTGGATAGTTTGAGGGTATGGGGTTTAGAACACAATCCAAATTGGACAAAGAGGGATAGGCTGGAGGAACTGGGGTGGATTAGGGACTTTTTCCCCAGGGTTTAAATGTCAAATTTACTAGATTTTTTTTTTTCTTTTATTATTTTTTATATTTTAAGTATTTTTGTAGGATGTTTTTAGCTCTCCCACTTGGTCCCTATCAGAGTAGTCTGTTGGTGGATTGAGTGGGAGAGTGTGGTATGCCAACTTTGGCACAGGGAGGCAGCCAGCGCACTCTCGCAGCACGCCCCTCAGCTCATCCCATCTCAGTTCACGGCTTTTTTATTTTTTTTTATTTTTTTTATTTAGGGAAGTAGAGTGATGGGATAAAATTCCAAGAATTCCTAGAATTATGGTTTTTGGGGGTATTCAGGTAGCCGTTTTGACAAAATATGGGAATCCTCTTAGGGGCATGGGCTCTTCTCTCCCCTTGACCTGATCCTTGTTCCCCTCTTTTTTCTTCCCCTTACCTTTGGGTTCTTAGTTCAAGCAGAACAGAGGATCACATTGGGGTGGTTCTCTTTACACCAAGACATACATCAGATGAGTATGGGAGTTTTTGTAGATTTACAAAACCACTTGAGCTCAGATATTTATTCTTATATTTTTTTTAACCCTGCCCCTAACCCCGCCCTGCCCCTAACCCCACCTCTAGCAATGCCTTTGGCCCCACCCTCAGTAGGTATTGTCCCATCTATAGTTTTGTCCCTCTTGGAGGTGTCGCCCACGGCTTCACCCCCTTAAGGATCCCACCTGTAAGCCTCCTCACTCTCTCTTTTGGTAACCCCCTCTTCTCTTGCTCGAGATGAAGGCTGTGGGAAATCCACCTGTGTCGGGGCAGGAGGGCTCCCCAGGTGATGGGAAGTGACCGAAAAAAGGACCTTGGGCCTTTTCCTTTCTTGCAGACTTTGAATAGTAATGGGGAGGTCGTATGAGGGGAGGAGGATCCGGGGCTTGGGAGTATTCTTCGCATAGATGGTGACTTTCTCTCTGGAGAAGTGGAATGGGGAATTGTGGGTAATAGGTAAATCACCATCGTTGGGTAAGCTACAGCCCCGTAATGGGGTATTGAACGGTCATTTTTTTTAATTAGAAGTTTTTACAGCCTGAGATTATCCGGGTAAGGATGATGTCTGTTTGGTTCTTGTAAACTTTTAGGGGGTTATCTCTGGTAGAAGCTTGATGTTTTTACATCTGCCGGTCATAGCCTTCGAGACGAGACCCTTCTCAGTCTCTACTTGGGTGGCCTGTGGATACCTTGCGGTGTTAACGAACAGGTTGAGCTTGGGTTGGGAATCATGCGAGTAAACTGTCTCCTTGTGTCCACTAGAGCAATTCACTTATGGGAGGCAGCTTTTTTTTTTTTTTAAACTGTTGAATAGCACCACCACAGCAACAGCACATTTTTTGCACAACACAGCATTACACAAACCTACCTTTATGATGGGGGTATGATAGGGTCGGGGTTTAGTTTTGGCGGGCATGTTTTTAAGATGGGAGTCATTTTGAGGTGGGGAGAGTGGGTAGTTTGTATGGAGATTAGGGGATTCGAGTATATATTTAAGTTAGGATGGCACTGGGTGGGTTTTTGATTTCTTTAAGAGTTGATATTGTAGGAAGATAGGTAGGAGTGTTGTGTATGGGTAGTACTATTAGGTTGTGGGACAAACCATTTCTTACCAATACAGGATGCTTGGCACCCCTGGCAGCTAAACAACTTTATACCATCTCAGAGAGCCAAATCACTTGTGTTTTAGTGACATGCACCTGATCATCTAGATGTGGACATAAGCTTTTGAGTAATTTTCAATATTTAGTCTCATCAATATCGTGTTTTTTTTTTTTTTGATTGAGATTTTATTGTCCAGCCCAAGTTTGGAACTACATGCAATTCCAAGAATTATGTCTAGCTTCCAAAAGGTCTTTCCACAATACCACACAATGACTGCTAGATTGTTGTGATGTACATTTCTCAAAAGGTCTGTTCTCTTCAAAATATAACTTCCCATTTCCTTTCTCATTTCATAGACTGGGTCTCAAAAGTCTGTCCAGTGTTATATTTATCAATAACCTAAACCCTACCTAACCCCAACCTATACCTTACCCTAAACTAATCGACAATGCTGTTCAGGATTCACAACTGACAATTTAGCGGCACCCAGTTCAATACTTAGCCGCGGGCTCCTGTTGCGGTTTCTCGCGTAACTCGGGAATGCAGCAGTCTAGACAGATCAAACCTGCGGCCAGCCCTCCAGGGACACGCCTCTGGCCACACCCCCCACAGAGCCAGCCCCAGAAAATGCACGCCGCTAGTCCATTGCTACCACTTGCCAAGGCCGTAGCAGGGCGAGGCTGGTACCAGTCAATCCGGCCCACCCCCAAACGGGGGGGTAGGACTTGGTGCCGAGTCTCTAAGATATAAACGGCATTTCTTACAAGGGCCAATCAGGTTGAGGCACTGGCCAATCAGGTTGAGGCACTTGCCAACCTTGGTGAGACTCTGTGGCCGTGCCATTGGACAGAGCGCCCTTGAAAATGGGGAGGTAGGACTTGGTTCCATGCCTTTGCCACCTTCCTGGCAAAAGTTATGGCAATACGGCATGAGCGTGGTGGTTTTCATCCCTATATCCCCAAGCCTGCCACAGGCCCCCCAAAAACACTCCCCACACACCTACACCAAATCTACTCCAAAACGCACTCCTAGCACAGTCCCCTAGGGCAACCCTGGGAAACCCACCCACACTGGACTTAGAATCCAGCTGTCAAATTCCACTACAGCCCACATCATATGATGCAGGCCATAGCGAAACCCCACATATCTGTAAGCTTACTTTCCAGAGTCATGGGGACAATGCTGTTGTTCTCAGCCACCCTGAAAACCCCCAGGCAGGCCTGACTCCCAGACTGCCAGCACCTTCAGAATAGCAGCCACCCACAGACAATTTTTCCATAGACTCATTGTATAGACTGCCACCCACTGGGAAAAACAAAAAAAACTGGAGTTAACCTTGTGTCACAGGCTTGCATTCTATCTGGCTTCATGTAGTGACCCGTTAAACGGACAGACATTCACAGTGTAACAGCAAAGGCTGTCACGGTCTTAGTGCCACCAACTGGCAGAAGCATGTCACTTAACAGACTTTGAAATATCCCCATTACGTTAACCTGAATGGCTTCCAAAAATTTTTTTGAATAATGTCAGGATGTGCAGATTTAAAATTCTGAAGGGATTCTTGATATCATGGCAGTGCTTTTGTATTTTGTGTTGCATGCCCTTAAACAAGTAAGGTTTTGCAGTGTGCACTGCAGTGGAAAGGAGTACATTAAACCAGTTTGGGTACTAACAACTATTGCCTCAGAGTTATGGCAGGTCTTGCTCCATTTACTTGGGTTCATTTATTTTATTTATATCAGAGTAGGAAGGAAATACAGTAGTCTGTTGTTGACTTTAGAAGATGAAGTTGCTTTAAACAACCACTAGGTTAGACTTATTACTTTATGCCATGTAGGCTACAACCAACCAATCGTTCCCAAACTTTGCACAGGCTATCGGGGTCTTCCCATAAGACACATTACAGTTTTGTGCCTCATTACAGTAAAAACAGGGTCAATTTAGTTAAAACTATAGTGGGCCTCTGTAGTAAGTTTGAGTCTAAATCAAAACTCTTAAGACTGATCTAGGTCAATTATCCCCTCCCCCCGTCAATGACTATAAAGAACAGTTCATTTATTTTCCCCTTGGTGCAAATATTTCTGCTTAAGACATTTCATTTATATTACATTTATTCATTTGGCAAACTCTTATCCAAAGCGACTTGCAAAAGAGGCCAACATAAGTGAATCATTTTATTTCACAGGATTCAACGTGCAGCTGCTGCAGCACACCACAACCTCAGCCATTTTATTTATTGATATTTTTAAAG
Source organism: Myxocyprinus asiaticus (assembly GCF_019703515.2). Lineage (NCBI taxonomy): Eukaryota > Metazoa > Chordata > Actinopteri > Cypriniformes > Catostomidae > Myxocyprinus > Myxocyprinus asiaticus. Next base: position 35,043 of record NW_026249826.1, read on the forward strand.
CTCCTCTTGTAGTAATAAAATTCATCACTTCACTTGTGAACTCAATTCTAAAATGCAACGTCTCTGGCTCCATCTAGTGGACACATCGAGAGTTGCAATGTCAAGTTTAGTGTACGAAAACCTTAATTTTGGGATTATTGTAATCGATGAGTCAGTTATTGAAGCATGAATGGGGCTTTATTGGATTTTGCAGATTTCATTTCAAAACGCAAAATACTTGACATTTGAAGCGTTTCATTTAAATTATGGCAAGATTAGATGCCGTTTATCGTCAAAGTTTAAAAAAAGAAAAATAACAGAAGGACTTGGAAATTTTTTATTATTGATTTTGGGAACAATTTCTCTATTAACTAGACTTAAGTCTAGTATGCGCTACAAAAAAAATTCCTCAAACTTGGTCTAATAAGTTTCATGAAATGATAATGGATTGAGTTTATCCCACCAAACATTGAGTGATTGATCCGAAACCGATTTCAGCTGTTCAACTGAACTCACGCTAACAGTATTTAAAAATCGCAACGGATTGTTTACAGATCAAATTAAACATTGTTGTCCAAAGCTAATGCTGCTTGTATGCACGGGGGGGGGGGGAAAATTCGTTCTTGTCAAATGCATTCATTAACACGTGTCCTTCTTCATGCAAACCTTAAAAGGTGTGCATGAGACATTTTCCACTACTTAAAAGCTACATGCAAATAACACTTTCTTAAACGCTACATACTATTCCTCTTTTTCTGTTAATCTCTCGTCACATGGAAGCAGACGGAAAACTGAATTCAATGACACCAAACTTGGCAAAATCGGACTGACTGTTCTAAAGACTTCTGAGAAACAATCCAGCCAATCAGATTCGATATGCAAATGAGGGTGGATATGAGGATGGAACTCGTTTTTACCTCCATACCTAACCCTAACCTAACTAACCTAACTAACCCTAAACCTAACTAACCCTAAACCTAACTAACCCTAAACCTAACTAACCCTAAACCTAACCAAAAAATGAATGAGCTCACAATAAAATTATGAATTAGAACAAAAGCTTGCTGCACAATCTTTAGAAAAAGAGCAATGATTTAAACCAGCTGCAAAATCATGAATCAGAGCTCAGTAAAATCATGAATTAGAATATATAGTGAAATAATTAGAACAAAATCTGGCTGAAAAAAGACATGATTTAAACAAAAACCTGCTGCAAAATCATGAATCAGAGCTCAGTGAAATCATGAATTTTTGTTAAGGGTTAGGCTGTGTGGATATGGGTATGTTTTGTCTTTTTTTTTTTTTTGGAAAAGGATGGAAAAGCAAATGAAGAAATTTAAGAAAAGTCTTATTTACTGTATGCTATTTGACTTTGCTTTTCCAAAAAATAAAATAAGCGGAAGAAAATAATTGTTTTTGGTATTTGCCATATCAGCATCAAGGGCTAGATCATGGCAAGTTATAATAAAAGTTAAAAAAAAAATAAATAAATAAATAAAAAATAACATTAAAACAAAGCACTCGCGCATGCGCATATGTATCAATCAAGAATATAAACTGCTAAATAATTACTAAAATTTGAGAAACCATTAAAATTTTAAATTAAGTTCAACATATATAAACCATAATTAACACCAAGCTCTCAATACTCACTGAATATGAACAGATGCAAATGAAACCGGACCTGCTTGACCCGCTGTGAGCAGGATTAGAACCAGCATCATCGGCAGGCACGATAACGAGGATAAAGGCCTCTAGTGGACCTCTTGAGAACAAGAGAGATTTATAGATACAGCACAGCTATCACGTACCAACGGGCTCCCGATACACAAGATAAAAACAAATGGCATGTTTTCTGTTCAACAGTTTGATAGCGAATCAGAGGAGCATTAGTTATCCTTTCGGAAACAGTCACAATTTAACATTTAGATACATAAAATGCAAGTAAAATTGAACAAAAACATTCAGTTTAAAACACTAAAAAGTAACATTAACCAAAATGTGTCACACTGACCATTGAAAGGGAATCCTCAGCGGTTAAAATAAATGCAAGGTTTATAGGTTCACTTTAAGTGTCGAGTAGATATTTGAACACTTCATTTGAACACCCTTCATTCAAGCCCCACAGTAAAACACCACAGATCCATATTATGGGATATTCTGGTCCCCGTAAGTAATTCTTAAACCACAAGATGGAGCCAGAGGAATGTATATGGAGGTAAAGGCTGCAAGAGAAATATATACAGGTGCATCTCAATAAATTAGAATGTCGTGGAAAAGTTCATTTATTTCAGTAATTCAACTCAAATTGTGAAACTCGTGTATTAAATAAATTCAATGCACACAGACTGAAGTAGTTTAAGTCTTTGGTTCTTTTAATTGTGATGATTTTGGCTCACATTTAACAAAAACCCACCAATTCACTATCTCAACAAATTAGAATACATCCTAAGACCAATAAAAAAAACATTTTTAGTGAATTGTTGGCCTTCTGGAAAGTATGTTCATTTACTGTATATGTATTCAATACTTGGTAGGGGCTCCTTTTGCTTTAATTACTGCCTCAATTCGGCGTGGCATGGAGGTGATCAGTTTGTGGCACTGCTGAGGTGGTATGGAAGCCCAGGTTTCTTTGACAGTGGCCTTCAGCTCATCTGCATTTTTTGGTCTCTTGTTTCTCATTTTCCTCTTGACAATACCCCATAGATTCTCTATGGGGTTCAGGTCTGGTGAGTTTGCTGGCCAGTCAAGCACACCAACACCATGGTCATTTAACCAACTTTTGGTGCTTTTGGCAGTGTGGGCAGGTGCCAAATCCTGCTGGAAAATGAAATCAGCATCTTTAAAAAGCTGGTCAGCAGAAGGAAGCATGAAGTGCTCCAACATTTCTTGGTAAACGGGTGCAGTGAACAAAATGGACCAACACCAGCAGATGACATTGCACCCCAAATCATCACAGACTGTGGAAACTTAACACTGGACTTCAAGCAACTTGGGCTATGAGCTTCTCCACCCTTCCTCCAGACTCTAGGACCTTGGTTTCCAAATGAAATACAAAACGTGCTCTCATCTGAAAAGAGAACTTTGGACCACTGGGCAACAGTCCAGTTCTTCTTCTCCTTAGCCCAGGTAAGACGTCTCTGACGTTGTCTGTGGTTCAGGAGTGGCTTAACAGAGGAATATGACAACTGTAGCCAAATTCCTTGACATGTCTGTGTGTGGTGGCTCTTGATGCCTTGACCCCAGCCTCAGTCCATTCCTTGTGAAGTTCACCCAAATTCTTGAATCGATTTTGCTTGACAATCCTCATAAGGCTGCAGTTCTCTCAGTTGGTTGTGCATCTTTTTCTTCCACACTTTTTCCTTCCACTCAACTTTCTGTTAACATGCTTGGATACAGCACTCTGTGAACAGCCAGCTTCTTTGGCAATGAATGTTTGTGGCTTACCCTCCTTGTGAAGGGTGTCAATGATTGTCTTCTGGACAACTGTCAGATCAGCAGTCTTCCCCATGATTGTGTAGCCTAGTGAACCAAACTGAGAGACCATTTTGAAGGCTCAGGAAAACTTTGCAGGTGTTTTGAGTTGATTAGCTGATTGGCATGTCACCATATTCTAATTTTTTGAGATAGTGAATTGGTGGGTTTTTGTTAAATATGAGCCAAAATCATCACAATTAAAAGAACCAAAGACTTAAACTACTTCAGTCTGTGTGCATTGAATTTATTTAATATACGAGTTTCACAATTTGAGTTGAATTACTGAAATAAATGAACTTTTCCACGACATTCTAATTTATTGAGATGCACCTGTGTATGTATGTATATGTATATATGCACTGTGCCTTGGAAAAGTACTCAGACCGTTAACTTCACATTTACTGAAACAATCTGTATTGAACTTTTGTTCTGTGCAATACATTATCTGAACACATTTAATCTCAAACTCAAACGTGCATCAGAACTCTGCATCAAAATGTCTCAAAACCAGCCACAACTGTCACCAACTGCCACAATTTTAAAAAAGCATTTATGCAGTCACTTATTTGAATAGCACTTCACAACACATCGTTTCAAAGCAGCTTCACAGACAATTATGCTGTAATGTCTTAAGTCCTCATTGAGCAGTTTAAATAAAAACTTGAATTATGAAATGAACGTAAACATGAAGAGATTTTAAAGAAATTTGTAAACTGTAGAGTATTATTGGAATGACTAACCCCACTCCCACTGCTCCTGCTCCTGCTCCTGCTCCTGCTGCTGCTGCTGCTGCTTCAGATGATCAAACAGCCTGCAGCTGTGACTCTAGCTCTTATAAATGTAGTTATGACAGAGCAGGGCTGCGATTGGCTGGGCTGTTGGAAGCAATGAAGTCCTGACCAATCACAAAAGCGGAAACAAATTGATGATTGTCCAATACAGAAGAAGAAGCTGACCAAACCAAACAGACTTTTAAAAATGTAAATCTGAGGTGATGCCATGACATCATACAACAGTGCTAGCATCGTTTTTGCTGTTACTAGCAAGAATTTTACAGATATAAATTATATATTGACTTTGGGCTGGACGACATGGCAACAAAAAAAAAAAAAAAAATCTGGATTTATTCATTTATTTTTTATTAAGGAAAACAATAAACAACTCAATAGAAACATAGACAAACAGAGACAAAGAAATAAACAAAGATATAAAATACATAGACAACTGACAGGACATCACAACTAATTTCAGTACCTTGTGATATGTATCCTATATTACATATTTTAAATACATAGATTAGTGCGAAGGCAATTAGTCCCTTTTTTCCTTCTTTTTTTCTTTCCTACTTTCCCTTTCCCCCATACCCCCCATTAATCCCTTTCCCCAATCACCACCCACACACTCGGCACACACCACCAGTCCACTCTCCCACTGTTACCATATAATATATGTTCAGCTGAAAGTTTCAGCTAAAGAACTCAAGGGTGGTATGGTGATGTATGTGGTGGGCCTGGTGAAGCAGTCGTCTGAGGCAGGTCATCACGGCAAGCACTTCCTGGTCATGTTTGCATAGCCTGGTCATGTCTCCGCCATTTATGTTAGACCATGGTTCCATCATGTGAATCATACATGTCATATCAACCAGGCTCACTTGTAATTATGATACGAGAGTGGACCTGCAGCATTCACCAGACGTTGTGTACTTGAGATTAGGTCTTTATTTTTCCAGTTGAGTAATATTGTTTTCTTGGCAATAGCTAGAGATAGAAGGAGGGCAGTTGTGTGTTCAAGAGGGGGATTCATTTGAGAAATATCACGTAAGAGGCATAAAGATGGGAGTGCAGGGATTTTGTATTTTAAGAAATCTGATAGCTTTCAGATAGGCATGACCAGAGTGCTTGGAGGTAATAATCTGGTGTGTCGAGGTTGCAGTTGGTGCATCTGTCTGAAGTTGCTAGTCCCATTTTAAACATTTTACATTGTGTAATGTGTTCTGTGCAACATTTTATACAGGATTAGTTGTATGTTTGTATTTGTACTTATGTTGAATGTATTTCTGCAGGCAAGTTTCCAGAATTCATTATCTGTGGTGATAACATCTTTCTCCCATTGTTTTACTGGTATTGAATTGGTATTGATGATATTAAAGTGCATAACTTTGCAAGTAACTTTTTAAGTTTTTTAAAAAAAAAAATGTATGTGTTCTATTAGTGGTGGTTGTTCTATAGTCCTGTCTCCAACTGTGGCTTTAATAGCATTTTTTTATTTGAAAATGATAGAAGTATTGTTCTTTGCCTAAATCATATTTCTGTGCTAGTTCTGCAAATATAATGAAGTTGTTATCAGTAAAGAGATGGTGCAAATGTGTGATACATTTTTCTTTCCATCTGGGATTAGTAATTGGTGATTTGTAGATGATTAAGTCAGATTTATGCCATATAGGTGAGTTGATGTGTGGCGTGAAAGCATGAGTTGTTAATTTGCCACCAAGCAGTTAGTGTTGTTTTAATCATAGTATTTTTGAACAGATTATGTTTGATTGTTTTAGGTAAATAAGGAAGGTCAGATATGGTGTTTTCTTTACAATATGGCCTGTTCTAACTGTAAGGGTTATGGAAATGGTCATATTTAATCCATTTGCAAAGATACTGTAAATGAAATGCTAAATAGTAGTGCTGCCAAACCTCCTTGATACTTGTTCTTTTTAAGTTTTTGTAGGATTTTTTTGGGATTTTTTTTTTTTTTTTTCAGTAAAATTTGCTTAGTATACTATTTCATGAGACAAACCATTTCTTTGTCAGCTGTACTGGAGTCATGGTAGATAAATAGTTTATTCTGGGCAGTATACACATTTTAACTGTTGCGATACGGCCTATAATGAAAAGTGTTGTGTTTATCCAGCTAATTAAATCGTTCTCTATTGATTTAAATAGTGGAAAAGTTGAGATTAAATAGGTCGGAAAGATTGGGGGATACGTGTATTCCTAATACACATGCGATTTTTATTTTTTTTTTTCAAACTTAAGGATGATTCACGATTCAACTTTTAAACGTAAACAACTAAACAGTATCTCCAACATGATTCAAATAACATGCTCTTTATTAGAATGCAAGGACACCTGGTTAGAGAAATCAAAGTTTTCAATTCATATATTCATTATGGTGTGCAAGAAAAATGCACACAAAAAATGCACCACACAGGAAATTGTGTAAATGTAAAATAAATTAAAATCAGATGTTGAGAGATAAAATACTTCATAGCCAATGTAGGTATTACATTTTATCTAAGCCAAGTCTATCTAGAAGTTATCTAGAAATTATCAAGTTTATCTAGAAAGTACCCATTGTATATCAAACAATTTGTATGTAATCATAAACCACTGCAGATAGAGCCAGGGCACGGTACACGCTGAGCAGTGCAGAAATATGAAATTATTTATCATTACAATTTGCAAAGTTTGTCAAAATGATCGCTTGCCAAATGTTGTCAGTAGATGCAATACACTTAATTATTCATTCCATACATTTATATAGCACTTTTCTAGGCACTCAAAATCCTTTACATACTATTGGAGGAAACTTCTCAACCACCACCCGTGTGCAGCATCCACCTGGATGATTGATGGCACCCATAGTGCACCAGAACGCTCACCACACACCAGCTGTTGGTGCAGAGGTGAGTACCGTGATGTAGCCAGTTCATATAGGGGATTATTAGGAAGTCATGATACATAGAGACAAATGGGCAAATTTGGCCAGGACACCATTGTTACACTACTGCTATGTACGAGAAGTGCCCTGGGACTTTTAATAACCACAGAGAGTCAGGACCTGATGATCTTTCGGATGAGATGTTAAACCTTTTTTTTTTTTTTTTTACAGTATTTACAGCACATGTTTGTGATGTTATGCACCCTTATCTCAGCAAACATTGAACATTTTGCACAAGTTACCAAGTTGGAAGACTGACTTCAACTGGCGTTCTATTGCACTTTTCCTAAAGCCGTGAGCTCACTACACGACTGTCAGACTACCTGAATCGTACTGCTCACACAACAAGGTTTCTTTTCATCTGTCATCTTGTTGCCATAGCAGCACACATACTACAAAAAAGAACGTAGAGAAATTACAATGATCAAGAGCTGTCCAAATGTTGTCTGTGTACTGATTTTGTCTGAAAAATAGAAGAAGAGACAAAAAAGAATATATGGCATAAATATTGATTGGGAAAAGGCTGTCTGTGTATGCTTTGGAAAAAATTGTTGAAGGTATATAAAATAGCACAATGTCAAGTATAGTGCTTTTTCAAACTTTTGAAATGATAATTTTTAAGGGACAGGACAAGTAGCATAGAGACATGAAAGGGACAGTTCACCCAAACATGGAAATTCTCTCATCATTTATTCACCCTCATGTCATTCCAGATGTGTATGACTTTCTTTCTTCTGCAGAACACAAATGAAGATTTTTAGGAGAATATTTCTGCTCTGTAGGTCCATACAACGCAAGTGAATGGTGACCAAAACTTTGAAGCTCCAAAAAGGAGATAATGTCAGCTAAAAGTAATCCATACGATTCCAGTGGTTTAATCCATGTCTTCAGAAGTGATCCAGATGGTTTTAGGTGAGAACAGTCCAAAATATAACTCCTTGTTCACTGTACATCTTGCAATTGCAGTCTCTAGCCTTGATCATGGTTCCAAGCTCGATTACCTGCTTGAAATTGTGAGTGTTCACAGATCCACACTTCAAAAATGTACCTGGAAATAGGTGACCATCCAGGCAACTTTGGGACACTCTTTTCCACATACTACAATTTTGGACACCCTAATTCTAATCTCGGGTACTGTTTAGGGCAGATAGGGTCCAGATTGGGACGCAGGGGTTGTTTCTATCTCCTCCATAATAAAAGCCCTAATGTTATTTATGTCACTGAAAGCGCCAACAGTAATGTAAAATTGAAAGTGTTTTAAAATAAAACAATGCTTCTGGATTGACGTTTACATCTGTTATTTTCTTTTACAAATTTACATTTAAGTCACGATTGGGGATTATCTCAAATTGAGGGCTTATTTACAGCAGTTCAAAATGCAGCTTACTTATAGAAAGGGTTGGCGACAATTCCAAATGTCTTTTGTATAAATCTTTAATTTTTGTTCCCATCATATTGTTGACAGTTCCGAGCTACTCGCTATTAAACATATAAATTAATTGTTCTATTGAGTATGTCTATGGGTCATTTACTGTAAATAAGCAGATCTTGGTTCGGTAAATGTCATCATGCACAACAGTAATAATATTGGTGAATAATGTGATTACCCACATTGTTAAAATTGTTGTAGTGTACTGTTTCAATCTCAGTTGTGGTGTATTGATGTAAGTTTAGATGAAATATCAGATATATTAATGTACGTTGAATGCAATGTAAGTCGCTTTGGATAAAAGTGTCTGCCAAATGTGTAAATATAATGAAAGGACAGAAACTGTGAAAATACAGGTAGTTTTCAATACAACACAAATGCACATATTTTTGACACTAGACTAATACAAGACCAACAACAGTATAAAATAATTTACTATACTGCCACACAGCCAAATGATACACCGACACTGAATTATTTACACTGGATTATGTGACAAAATACTGATTTTCGCCTTTTGAAAGCAGTATAATTAAGACTAATTAAGTTTAAGTATACAATGAACTAAACCTGATATTACCAATTAAGTCTAAGACAAAACATTGTTTTCAATGATTTTAATTCACATTTCCTTTCCTCTCATTTGCCTGTCTTTCTCAAATCATAAAATATATTAATATTGGGAGGAAACGACTGTGTATTGGTGATGTAGTTTATATCATACATAAAGAGGAATACTATAAATGTGTGAATGACAGGTGAAAGTATATTTTGTTGTCCACTGACATTTATTTAACCTTATAATATTTTTCTGCTGCATATGAACATTTCAAGTTCAGTTTCATAGTGTAGTGTAGATGTAATTTAATCTAATACAAGACAAGTAATAATAACAAAAATGCTAACAATATTAAGTCGATATTTATATATACTATTGAACAAATATGTTATAATTATTTGATATAGCGAACTCAACTGCCAACACATAGTAATTGCTGTAATTCATTTCTCTGTTCAGCGATTGGCTGCTGCCAGCTGCAGGTTCCTCCTACTCTTCCGACAGACACTTCCTGCTGCCAGCTGCCTTCTTTTTAACTTTTTGGAAAATACATTTTTTACTTTTCTTTCCCTAAAAATTTCCACGGACCCTTTAGCACCCCTCACGCCTCCCGGGCGAACCCGTTTCAACCCGGAACTAAAACATCAGGTGTTGTTCTCTTTCAACATCGGAAGGAATTGGAGGTTACACTGTTTACATACATGAGGGTGAATGTTTGTGTTTATTAATTATTTGAGGTTTTGTTTAGCAAACTTTAGTCTTAGTTGACCCATTTAAGCTACTAAACTACAAAATGTAATTGAAGCTTTTCTTTACGAGGCGATATCGAGCCACAGTAACATATTCAAACAGATTTAGATTTCGCTGTGTGATGCGATTGTTAAAATCATGAAGTTGATGAGTCTCAAGCAAGTTTTAGAGATGTAATTAATTTATCATTTTGCTAATAATGTAAAACAAAGAGAATAAGGCTGAGTTTTTATACATTTATTCAACTATTCTTTCTCAGACACCAATTACAGTATATTGACTGTCGTGGATGTTTCAGTAGCTGTTTTTTATGTTTTAAAGCAGTTAAAGTCATAATGAAACCTATGTGATTGTGTTGTTATTCCTCAGGTCATTGGCAGCATGTCTTCGCTGATCTCACATGGCTTTAAAAGCAGTACACAGGATTTTAACTTTGGGCCCTGGACAGTCACTGCTGCAAAGACTCATATTATGAAGTCTAAAGATATTGAGAGGTAAAGATCATATTTTCTTTATTAGACTGTACTATTATTGTCATGAGTATTGATACATGAGGATGAGTGGGAATCTTTAGGAACTTCACGATTCTATTTTGATTCAGGGAGTCATGATTCAATTACAGAATACTCAAATCTCAATACTTCTTATAGGGGTGATTTTCTGTAAAAGCTGTATATAAATATGTTTGCTCTAATCCACCAATGGAGATGGAACAAGATATATAATAACTTCATATGAGAGGCTCTGAGGGCTTGTATTGCACACCACATCATTCTTACCCGGATCTGTAATGTTCTTTTTCAATGAATACAATTTTATTTATTTTGTGGATCCATGCAGAATAATTTGAGAAGGACTTGCAAAGCATCTGAAAATCATTTTATCACTTATGTGTTAATGTTAAAGAAATGATCCAAGAACCAATCGCTTCTGAACACAGAGCAACATGATGTCACAGTCTGACGGAGCGGTTTCTCTGTCACAGGTTAGCAGAAGAGATGCACATGCCGGCTCTCCCAGAGATGCTGTTTGGTGACAATGTGTTACGCATTAAGCACACAGATGGTTTTGGGATTGAATTCAATGCAATCGATGCTCTCAAACGTGTCAACAACATGCAAGACTCTGTGAAAGTGGCTTGTGCACAAGAGTGGCAGGAAAGCAGGTAAAACTCATCACGGATCCATGGTAATTTTATTCACTGTAACCTGGAAAGATCCTTTTATTGAAGAATGATGTCGTCTTGTTGATTACAGAGCTGACTCTGATCATTCTAAAGATGTGGTGAAACGTTATGACTGGACATACACAACCGATTACAGAGGGACTTTACTTGGAGAGGACACACAGATGAAGGTATTCTTCTACCCAGCAGCGCTTTAACACTGAAACATGAGCTTCTTTTAACCTTCCACAAGTACTGAACCAGTCCTCACTAATGGCGCTTACTATTTAATTGTATTATTAAATTAAAAAAAACAAAACACCTTTCCTTGTCTGTCTCTTTCTTCTGCGCTAGCTTCTAACCTACTGTAGCTGCTCTGGAACTTCTTAGTGCGGTACTGTAGATATTATTGTCCTGTGTAAGTCGTTTTGGATAAAATCGTCTGCTAAATGACTAAATGTAACTCTCACTGTATGAATCATGCAGGTGATGCCCACAACAGAACGAATCGACATGGAGAAGCTGAAAGCGCGAGAACAGATCCAGTTCTTTGAGGATGTTCTGTTGTTTGAAGACGAGCTGCACGATCATGGAGTTTCAATGATCGGTGTGAAAATTGTGAGTGCCATCAACGTTACTTATAAAACAGCACCATTAACACACAGTATTCATTGTTGTGGTATGAAAGCACTTGTTTTAACAAGCACAAGAGGTTTTAGATGTTTGATTATTTCAGAGGGTGATGCCCACCAGTTTCTTCCTTCTGCTGCGGTTCTTCTTGAGAGTGGACGGAGTTCTGATCAGAATTAATGACACACGTCTTTATCACGAGGCAAGTTAAACTCTTTTTAGCTGTATTGTTTTATAAGAAAAATGCTTAAAGAAAATATTGAATTTCTAACAAAATATTGCAATTCTCTTTATATATAGTGGGAGACCGGGGCTAGTTGTCAAACGGGGATGTTGTCACAAGGGCTATATTTCATAAACGATAAGATTTGGAGTCAAAAGTCCAGTGGTCATAAATGTGTGTTCTAAAGCAGGGTTTATATGTTCAAACTAGTTGGAAGACTTCTTAGATTAACATTTTTGTGAACTCTACCCAAAGTAATTTTTCACTATAATCCTATTTTTGTTATAGGTCTCGGATAAACAAATGTGAACATATTATGAAGATTTTTACCGTAAGGGTTAAATGCGTTCTTAGTTATTTTTCATGAAAGTTATGTCACACATGTTGTCACATTTGATGTCATATAATGTTTTAAATATCATACATTTTAATAATTTATCAGTGCCAGTATTTGTTGGCCAGAACAATTTTTGATATTTTGGTACGTTATCTTTCCCATTTGTGTTGATTGATGAATCATTTTGTGCTTTAATAGTTTTACTTCTTTAAATTTAGCTGAAAACTCAATAATAGGCTGACTGATTATTGCAGGCATAGTTTTTGTTTTAGAGGTTGTGATAGTGGGGACACGTTCACATGAAACCTTTAAATGTGACATCTTGCCCCATGTTGTGTGACAGCATGCCCTGCAAATGACACAAAAGGTCAATGTAAGTGATCAACCGATATGGGTTTTTTAATGGAAGTTATCTAGAGAGCAGGAGGCCGATAGGCTGATATATATATATATATATACGATAATCACACAATTTAAAATAATAGGAAAAAGCAAGTACATAAAATAGCTAAAAAGGAACTTTTATTTAGCATTGCAAAATTAAGAAATACATAAAAAAAAAAAAAAAATAGAATTTTGTGTGCTAACCCTAACTAATCAACTGATGGTTTCCTGTTTACATGGGCCGGATCGCATTGACGTGCTGAATGTTACAGACTGACCGTCACACAATATTTATGAGTCACAGGTCTATGATTTTGATTCAGACTGATATAATATACACCTCAGAGGAAGATCTATGATCGCTCCACTGGGATACATGCTTTGCAGGAAGAAATCACTCAATTTGCTCAAGTTTTGTGAGGTTTGTAAATCAAATATGAAAGATATTCACTCATTTTTTTAAAATTTAGATATCCACATATTTGCAGATGGTATATGACAGAAATTTTAGTGCTATTTGCCTTTTTATCATTAGACAAGAGTTAAAATTTTCAGGGAACTGTTGAAGAAAGAGGAAGAAACATGTGAGCACTTTAAACGTCATGAGCTTAGCCTGATAACTGCGTTACTGTTTGAATGAGAATTTATTGCATGTCGGTCTATTATTGTGGTAACATGTCCGTTTACATGTCTCAGATGGCTCCTTCACATGCAAGCAGGCGATTCTCTGTGACATTGCTGCAGCTTGCAAAACTAATCAACCAAACGGGAAAATGTATCAGCTGATCCCAATAATTAAAAAATACAGATTATCAGCTGATTTATCGACCTCAGCAATATATCAGTCGACCAGTACTTGATGTGTGTACGGTGGACTTTATCTTATTTTTCATGACCAAGAACGGTGAAAAAGTTCTAGTTTTTTTTTAAGCCAAGATGTTAACGTGTGTGGCTACACAGAAAATAAACTTTCAAAAATAACCCTACCTTGAAAAATATTCACTGGAATAAAAAAAAGTGGCAACTAGCCCCGGTCTCCCATAAATGAATAAAATTATACTAATTAGTCATAATACATTGTTTTGCTGCTCATATTCTTCACTTTAAACAGGCTGGAAAAAAACACATGCTTAGAGAATTTAGCACACGAGAAAGTAAAATCTCAAATCTTCAGGTGAGTGCTTCTTTCAGTATACATTAAACAACGGTATGGAAATGAGAACAGTGTTTTTCATATTATGACACTTGCATAATGATAAGTGATATGGTTCTGTCTTAACCCTTGATTAAACAGTCATTTTTCTGTGATTTCGAGAGGATTCCCTCATCTCATCATTGTGAAGTAGCCAAGTGGCTTTGGATAAAAGTGTCTGCTAAATTATTAAGTGTAAATAAATGCACACCTGCATCTTTGCAGCACTGCTGTTAAAGCTGATGTGTTCTTCACTTTGCAGCGTGTTCCTCCGGCCTTTTACACGGACCCCAATGAGATCGCTCAACACTTACCACTGAAACTCACCGAGTGTGAGAAACTCGAGTTCCCGGAGAAAGACACACAAGCAGAATGTAAACCGTACAGTGACACACTACAGGAGCAAAATCAGATGAGACAAACACACACACTAAAGACTCACTCTCACAGCGGTTTGATTTGAATTTATCGGAACATCAAATGTGATATTGTCATGTAAACTCTCATCATGGAAGTGTTTGTCCTACAGGCACTAAATATAAATGGTAAAACTTTTATAAAGGCGACAAATGTGTGCGGTGGAATAATTGACACAGAACTGTTTTGTCTGAATGTCAACAGGGAAGTTTTTGTTAAAATCCTTTTAATGATTTAACTGCATTGAAAAATCTGTAAATATGATGGCAATGAACTAAAAAATGATTTGATGTTAGTTCATTATTGTAACTAAAGATAATTGAAGTATGTTAATAACATGGAGCTTGTGTGAAAGTTCTTGTAAATTGATGGTTGTCGTTGGGCGGGTTGAGTGTTGAAACACCGGAACTGTTATTGGAGGTTTGATGTTTCCAGTCAGTCCGATTAAATGTGATGCCAGCTGTACATGGGTTTGGGATTCTGGCACCAGTGAGTCAAACATATTTTGATGATTCGTGGCTGTTTAACGAATCAAACATATTTTTTTCCTCAATGTTAATTTTAGTTGCTAATTAATAAAAGGTAATATAGTTTAGTCAACTTCAGTGACTCCATTTATTTTTTGAGAAATTCCATTAAATACACTCCGTATATAATTCAGTTAATAGTTTATGGTATATTCGTTCTTGTTTTGAGTTCTGCATGTTGAACATGTTTGCTTCTCTCATAATGTGCATTAATTGTCACTAGTTTCACAAATACAACAGTGGCGTGAGTAAAGATCTCAAACGAGCAGTGTGTCTGTGAGAGAAAGAGTGAGTGTGTGTGTGTGTCTGTGAGAGAAAGAGTGAGTGTGTGTGTGTGTGAGAGAGAGAGAGTCAGTGTGTGAGAGTGTGTGTGTACGTATGTTTTTGGTCAAGTCAAAGTTTATTTATAAAGCACATTTAAAAACAGCAGTAGTTGAACACAGTAGTAGTGTGTTTTTTTCTATACAACTGTTTGTTACTCTACAGGTGTTTATGTGTGTGTTTCCTCTGCAGGTGTTCATCCTTCAGCTGGAAGGTCAGAAACACTGGCGGCTTTATGAACCCACATCCATCTGGCACGTGAGTACAGTCTGGAGTCAGGAGAACGCATCAGCACTCCGACACATGACACCATACTGCAGGTTCAAATAACACTAACCATCCGCACACGTGCATGTGCTAATCATGATGTTGGGTCTCATGTATTCAGATAGAAGACAAAGGCAGGCCTAACACAGTCGTAAAAACATAACTCAAGCCCCCACCTTCTAAGTCGTAAATTTTACTGATAAAAATCGCGCCAAAATCAAACAAAGGGAGTCCAAAACAAACTACAAATCCATGAAGCCTTGCTCACTAAATGATCGAGCTCTCAACTCCTATTGGATGAGGCACACAACAGAACGTCCCTCAAACATGACGTCATCAGGAGTTGAAATAATTCTGAAATGCGTCCAGAATTCGCTTCCAGCGACTTCGTTCACGAATAAAGACGTAGCTTTTGCTTCTCTCCGGTGCAACCTCGTGGCTTAAGGAAGTAATGTCCGACTTGAAACTGTAGCCATACAATCTCCATCTCGCTGGACGAGTTGAGATTACTCTGTGTTCAACCGAACACTCTAACGGATCCGAAGGAGACCGCCGAGCAATTCGCATCTTCATCTCTTGGCCTACAGAAGTGAAGAGATTAAAGATTTCCCTTCCATCTTCAATCAAGTCGACATTTCTGAGTTCTCCGCCAGCCCGCCGAGAATCAACAGCCATACCGCCCGCCGACAGAGCGAGGAAACGGCCTCCCGTCATCACCCGAGCCTCAAGGAACCGGGTCAAAGTTATAGGACGGAGGAAAACACATTCTACCTGTGTCCTCATGCGATTCAAGTAAGAGGTTTACGTCTGGGCAGAGATAGAATATTATAGCGTGTTATTCTTGTGTTTCAAGGTTTTTGCTTGTACAGTTTACGGACCGCCATGTCCGCTCATTATTAATACTCAGGGTATTAATTATCAAAATTTTGTTTTGCTGTATTGTGGTCCAACAAAATTGGATTGTGCAATTTCGCCATCGCGGGTGAGACAGCGACTGAGTTCATCCATTAAAGAGTCAAATAACGCAGGAGTTTTACGAGCCCCACTCGTAAAACCGCATCTCTGAGTGATGAACACGGCTGCTTCATCTCCAGCTATCGCGAAATCAGCTTTCGGGCTGTCACTTAATCATCTCTCTCTCTCTCTCTCTCTCTCTCTCTCTCTCTCTCTCTCTCTCTCTCTCTCACTAACCACACTGACACACACACACACACTGTCACACACACACCTTATGTGTTATAGGATTATTTTTATTTCCATATCTAATCATATCACTGTTTAGTTTGTAGTTGTAAGTCGGAAGTTTCTTGACTGCATTGTATTAATTATTAATTGATATTACTGCATAAATAAACTTTGTTATATTACAAAGAGAAGTGTTTTGGTTTGTTTTGCATACGCCTGTGTCGTGCTGACGGGATGTCAGTGCTTGGATTCAAACCTTCATTCATTGTTTTTTTCCCGAAAATCGATATTCTTCGGATGTCGATTTTCCTAAGAAAACAATCTAATATTGAGACTGTTTTAATATTCGGTTATTAGTCCCTGATTCCAGGGTGGTGCCCCGTCAATGTTAATCCTTATTAATATTCTATTGATTTTTGATAATTGATGATTATCTTTGATGATTGTTGAATTTGAAGGATCAATAAGCTAGTGTTAATTTTAATTAATGTTTCATCGATGTTAACAATTGACGATTATCTTTGGTTTAAAGGATTAAAAAAAGCTAACATTGATTCTCATCAATGTTCTATTGATTTTAATAATTAATAATTATCTTTGATAATTATTAATTATTGCTAATAACCAAACTTGCTCCTAAACTTAGCACATTACGGGAGTCCCATATGAGGTTTTAATGAGTTAGATCCTATTAATTAATTTAAATATTAATTAATAACTACAGAAATAATTAATTATTTCTGATAGTAACACTGATCTAAACAACCGGTAAAGCCCTACAGTGACTTTAGATTGACAAATGTGTTTTATGGAGGAAACTTCTTGATCCAAAACCATGATGAGACTCTTGCAGTAACAGTGAAGATACTCATCCACGTCAGTCTGAGCCGATGCGTTTCAACATGAGTGTGTTTGTCTTGTAGGCCGGTGATTTACTGAATTTCCCAAGAGGAACCATCCACCAGGCCGACACGCCTTCAGACGTGGATCATTCCACCCACCTCACTCTCAGCACCTACCAAAACATGTATGTCTCACACACACAAGCACTTTGCAGCTTTAAATGTGTTTCTGTTCAAGACTCAAAGCAATGTGTTTGCAGAAAACATGGTCAAATAACACGCTTGTTTGTTTCAGGTCACGGGGAGACTTCCTGTTAGACGTGTTTCCCAGTTTCTTGTTTGATTCCATGAAAAGTGACGACAGATTGCGCTCCGGTCTCCCACATTACATCCTTCCTGTGAGCAGTTACATCTTCCACAAGCATTTCAGATTCCTCACAGATTCATGTTTGCAGAATTCTGAAACAA
>NW_026249827.1:0-50515 GCF_019703515.2 Myxocyprinus asiaticus
GACTTACTTTTATTCCTACACCGACTGGTTTTAAGATGAAAAAGACAGAACTCTTAGGTGATCTACAAGCATACCACCGCCGACTCCAGCTTGAATCTTATTTTGAGGGTAAAAAACTCCAAAAAAAGAAACTCCCATTTACAGGCCCCTCTGAATGGACACCATCTTTGTCTAGTTTACCGAAGAATATAAGACAAATAGTTAGAGCAGATTTATACGCTTATCGTCACCTCAACTGGGGACTGGATGTGTGTCACAATTTAACACGAGGGGAGAAAAAAGCACTTAGGGAGTTAAGTAACAACACGAACATTGTCATAAAACCAGCCGATAAAGGTAACGCGATCGTAATTTTAGATAGGGCCCAATATTTATGGGAGGGTCATCGACAGCTCGATGCGAAAGAATATTATCGACCCCTGGACAGACCCATTTATCTCCAAACGGCGAGAGAGATTAAAAATTTACTCGAGGAAATGTGTCACCAAAAGATCATTAGCCCAAAACAGAAGGAATACCTCCTGGGGGATGGGAACCCCAGACCCAGGAGGTTTTACTTACTCCCAAAAATCCACAAAGGCCCGGAATCTTGGAGTAAACCTCATGAAATTCCACCTGGGCGTCCCATAGTTTCCGACTGTAATAGTGAGACGTACTTCACCGCGGAGTACATTGAGTTCTTTCTTAACCCACTTTCGCAGAAACACGCCAGTTACATTAAGGACACGTGTGATTTCCTCGAGAAGATTAGCCGACTCCAAATTCCACAAAATGCGTTTTTGTTTACCATTGACATAGACAGCCTCTACACTAACATCGAAACCGATGTTGGTGTGGAGGCTGTCAAGAAATGTTTTGAAAAATACCCCGATCCGAATCGTCCGAACGATTACATACTTAAACTTTTAGAAATCAATTTGACAAAAAACGACTTTGAATTTGAGTCTAAATTCTACCAACAAACAAAAGGGACTGCGATGGGGAAAACCTTCGCACCCTCGTACGCAAATATTTTCATGGCGCAGTGGGAGGAGTCGGCGTTATCTTCTTTCTCTCTCAGGCCTTTCCTTTACTTTCGATTTCTTGATGACATTTGGGGAGTTTGGACCCACTCCAGAGATGAGTTTTTGGCTTTCACGCAACATTTAAATAACCATCAGAAATCTATCAAAATTAAGCACACGCTCGATTTTCGAGAAGTGAATTTCTTAGATGTTACGACATATAAGGGGCCAAAATTCTCAGAGACCGGTTGTTTGGACTTTCGGGTTTACTTCAAAGAAACAGATACTCACTCGCTTTTACATAGACGGAGTTTTCACCCGAAGCATACTTTTCGGGGTATAGTGAAATCCCAACTTCTCAGATTTCACCGTATCTGTTCTGAGTCGTCGTCTTTTTTGAACGCCACAAAAACCCTTTTCTCAGCTTTACGCAAACGCGGCTACTCCAGATCTTTCCTACGCCAGATTCTTAAAACTTTTCGTGACCCCAGACAACCGAAACCCGGGGAATCGACACCCAAAGATAAAATAATTCCTCTAGTGGCACATTATTCGGATCAAAGTATACAGCTTAATTTAGCGGTGAAAGCTAATTTTGAAAAATTTCTATTTAATTCTAACTTTTTGCAGAAACACAAACCGATTGCAGCTTTTAAAAGAAACCAAAATCTTAAAGATCTTCTAGTACGCAGCAAACTACCCACTCCGCCTGCTAGAAGTAGAAGCAGCTCCCTTAAATATTTTGCTCCCCAGAAGCTCGTCAAGAGCAGGTCCACGGGTCGAATCTTTCGCCTGCAACATCTGTTGCACTCTCGAGTGTCCAATTGCGTGTATTTGATATTTTGTGTCAAGTGTCGTAAACAGTACGTGGGACAGACAAAGAACGAACTATGTAATCGGATATACCAACATGTATATTGTATCACTCATAAAGTCGAAAAACGCAGATATCTGGTCCAGCACTTTATGTCCCACGGGCTGACTTCCTTACGCTTTTTGGGCCTACAGGCGAGTCTGTTTTGGTCCTTGAGTGACCGCCTGAGGGCAGAAAAGCTCTGGATGAAACGCCTTGACACAATGTATCCTAGAGGCCTCAATGAGACGTGAGTTATCGGTGCAGTTATCTGTTCTATTTTTATTTACTTTTTTCTATTTTTGGAATTGACTTACACTTTACATATCTCTTTTTGAAGATTGACTGCACCGAAACCCACTCTAAACCTACCCCTCACACCTAAAACCCTTTTCATTTTAAACTCACATGTTGAACCCCACCTGACTATGATGGACTGCACCTAACCCTAATCCTAACCTTAACCCTGATATCTAAACACACTCAAAACCTACCTTTACATCTACACCCACTCAGAAACTACCCTAACCTAAACCCACTTAAAACCTACCCTTACACCTAAACCCACTCAAAACTAACCATTACACCTAAAACTTTACACCTACACCCACTCAAAACCTACCCTAACCTTAACCCATTTAAAACCTACCCTTACACCTAAACCCACTCAAAACTTACCCTTACACCTAAAACTTTACACCTACACCCACTCAAAACCTACCCTAACCTTAACCCACTTAAAACCTACCCTTACACTTAAACCCACTTAAAACTAACCCTTACACCTAAAACTTTACACCTACACCCACTCAAAACCTACCCTAACCTTAACCCACTTAAAACCTACCCTTACACTTAAACCCACTTAAAACTAACCCTTACACCTAAAACTTTACACCTACACCCACTCAAAACCTACCCTAACCTTAACCCACTTAAAACCTACCCTTACACCTAAACCCACTTAAAACTAACCCTTACACCTAAAACTTTACACCTACACCCACTCAAAACCTACCCTAACCTTAACCCACCTAAAACCTATCTTTACACCTAAACCCACTCAAAACTTACCCTTAACACCTCTAACCCTTTCTAATGGAAACCTAGATTTTTGAACCCCACCTGATGCAGCCCTACTTATTTCAACCCACAAAAAACTATTATTAGCTTATGTGTTGGAGTCAACACAGACTGGGTGGCTGGGGCTCTCTGCTTGGTCCTCTCACCGGAGCTTTGGGCCCACTGGAAGCGACCAGTTGAGAGAAGGCCTGTGCACAACCGGGCCTGGGCCCTTTGGGGCCTAGGCTTAGGATATTACAATTCCCTAATCTAGCCCGTGCCTCTCTCTCTGGACTTCGGGGGGGCCCATTGTTGGGGGTCTGGATCGCTGGGTGGTGAGCTCTGGCTATTCCATTTCATTCATTTTATCACTACATATTTTATTTCCCCTGTTTACAACTGTAAAAACATAACTTGATTTAAGTTAAAATAGACACACAGTAACTATTCTATTTCCTTTACTTGGTGTGAGATGTTTGTTTATTTACTTATTTGTTTTATGAAATGAGGCCTTATCGTTTCTGGGTGTTTATCCTCTCTTTCTATAAATATATTGCTTTATTACTTTATATCGGACCATTTTTACATATATTTCTTTGAATGGTTTGATATTTTCATCTGTTTCCATGATTGGTGCAATCGAATCATATCTCTGACTCATAATTTTGACCTTCTATTTATAATACTTTGACCTAGACACAGATTTTGAAACCCATAAATTTAGCATGCTTCGACAGTTAAACACGGAATGTTATAAAAACATACTCCTTTAGATATTACTTTAATTTCCATGATCTATAAAACTTGTTTTTGTTTAAGTACTATACTTTAACCGTGATACATGTATAAACTTAGCATGCTTTTAAATTAAAACACTGAATTTTTCTTTTTTTATAAAAAACACTCATATTATTATTTTACTTTATTTCTAAGGTGTTCAGCACTAAGCTTTGAAAACAGATTTTTTCATTCTCTTTTTCATACTGTTCTATTCTTAATAAAACCATTAAACACATTATTTCACTTTTTATATTATTTACATACAATTTGATCACCAAACACATTATTTCATTCTTTAATAAATATTTTATTTACACACAATTTGACATTTACAATCACATTTTTTCTGATTTTCCACAGTCACAAGTTTTTAATAAAGTTTGTTTATTTTTTCTTGCTGACTTACTGCTTGTGCTGTGACGTCACATGCTGAGTGCATACTGCAGCTCATAACTCATTGCTCTTTGCACCGACAGCAACAGCTCTCGTGCTCTCGTCTTTATTGTTGTATCTACATCGTTTTGAACATCAAAACCGTTTGATTCTGCCTGAAGAAGGTACGGCAGTGTACCGAAACGTCGCGACGAATCGAACGGTACTCTTTTTGTTTTCTTTTTTGAACTGATTTGCCGATTTCGGGATGGATCGCTCGTCGAGACGCGGCGCACAGAGAAACGCTCCGCGACTGCGGTTGAGACTAAAAAACCCCTCCCTGATATCCAGATCGGTTCCTCCAAGTAGAATGAGAAATGTACAACAACACAAACGTGATTTTAATCACGACTTTGATGCAGACGATCGGTTTGATCACGTGCATGACCCATATATAGAAACACAATTCCAAACACGTGAGTTCATTAATAAGAGTTACAGAGACGTGAATAATCAGACAGCTCGTCATCAGAGGAGCAAAAATACTGCTCTCTCTAACACAGATCATAGAGCTTTGTCCTATAACACACGCTCTGTTTCTTCTTCTGGTCACATGGTGTTTAATGATGATGCACGTGAGCACAATATGATCCGTTCTGCTAAAAACAAAAGAAAACGCGATCGAGCTAAAAACAGACGTGATGCTCTCGCTTTCAACACAGATTCTAACTTCACTGATGATTATTTTTGCGATCGAGCTAAAAACAGACGTGATGCTCTCGCTTTCAACACAGATTCTAACTTCACTGATGATTATGTCCCCCTTACAAATTATGACACTTTCACGGAGCATGACTATTACACTCCTGAACACGATTATTTCACCGAACGAGACTTTCACACTCGAAACGACCTCACTAGAGACCGTGGAGGAGATATATCTCATCCTCTCAACTATCGGTCGTTTTCTCTCCCCAATTTGGGTAGAATTAACCCTTTACGTACTCGTCCCTTCACTCGAACACCTACAACGGTTTCTTTTCGTGAGCCGGGGGGAAATTCAGGTTCTGGTAAGGTCTTTTCGAACAGGAATACTGATTATCGTGGAGGCTCGAGGCAAACCCGATATTTATTTCGAACAAATACAACCCGACCCATGGAAACTCCACGTAATCAAAATTACACACCAGCACCTCCACAGCTCAAGACCACAATCAAACTCATGTACGACCTCATTCGTGCGGTACACCACCTCGACAAAGTAACCACAAAGAAAGGGGATAACCAACCCATAACGTTTCAGAAACTCACAGATCTTTTGATGACTACAATTAAACCGGCCTTCCCGAACTCCAGAGTAACAACACTGTTGGATGGGAACGCCAAGAATTGGTGTTTCACTGCACAGCTCATACTTGAACAACATTATGAAGAGCTCATTGAAAACACCATTCAGAGTCTCAAAGATCAAACGTCTCAATCTGATTGGCCGCACGCATTTGAGGTGGCTACTAATTGGGCTGACAGAAACTTTGGCCAGAGAATGACAACGGAGACGATTGAACAAGCGAAAGCTCTATTCACTGCTGAACTTTCTGAACAACAGCACAGTGAAGCACCTGTGGTGGATGGGACACAACACGACATTGCGTCACCACAACACGACATTACGCCACCACCACAGCGAACATACGCACAGGTTGTGGCTTCTCCACCGAGACGGGGGATACCACCTCCGTCTTCTACCTTGCCTCAAGCTTCTGTCAGTATCCAATTAAGAACCATAGATGCTCAAATTCAAACTTCACCGAGTTTACGGGGCGACACATTTACGGCACATCCCCCTCCGGGAGGGGATTGGCCTGTGGTTGTAGATGATGAGAATCCTCCTCTCATCACTTTTGCACCTGTCCGGCCCACACAGGCGGGACAACCACAACAGGAGGCAAAAACTGAGGGGCCCACACAGACCCCCCAAACTTCTCCACTTGAACAGAGAATCCCCCGTTGTTCCACTCGTCCTCCCTTGGCCCCCGGCGGGGTGGGACCAGAACCTGAGGAAATCGACTGCCCTGAGAGTAAAAGGGTGGAGCCGACGACCTCTGGCCGGGTACTATTTCCCCCCTCCGGGGGCCCAGGGGAGAGGGGCTCAGTAGCACCTCCTCCTCTCCCCCACACTCCTCCCGCGCTCCGTTGGATCGGGAGGACTCGACCATTTCATCCAGATGTCCATCTGGAAACACGGTGATGTCTAATCACGCATCTCCTGTCTCGAGTCTCCATCTTTTGGAGTCTGATATCCCGGTTGATAACACAAGGGTATTATCCCCCTTATCACGTTTTTTGAATGAATACGAAAGGCTCCCTACCCATATACCTGGAGACCCAGTTCGGAGCCCGATTGTTTCGGAACCTGGCGGTGCCCAATGTGTCTCCCTACCTCATCCGTTTCAGCGAACCGGTCTTGAACCTGGACGGACCGGTTCCACAGATGACGAGTTTTTTGCGAGCTCCCCGAGTTCAGTTGGTAGACCCAAACGTCACGCGAACACAACTAAAAAGAATTCAGAGTGGCGTTTGAAGATCAGTAAGAAAAATTTGATCTTGGGCGATTCTAACGTCGCCAGGCTCCCGAAGTTCCAAAACACTGACTTACAAGTAGACGCCTTTCCGGGTGCGAAATTCCATCATGCTTCAAACCTAATTCAAAGGGCGCAGATTCTGGAACTTCCAGAGAGAATAATTTTATCTTTTGGACTCAATAATCGCCAACAAAGACTTAAAATTAGGGCGATCAGGGAACTCCAAACTTTGATCAAAACAGCTCGAGACAGGTTTCCGAACACAGAAATTTTTGTTCCTGAGATCAATTTTTCTAGAGCCCTCCCGATCTCGGAACAACTAATGCTGGAGGACATTAATGTTTACATCCAGAAACACTGCGATTGTATCCCCTCCCTCCCGAGTTCTGAGAAATTCGAGGTGGAAAGGGATGGCATTCACTGGAAGCCCTCCACCGCAAAATCGATGCTTTTACATTGGGCCATGTTTTTAAACTACCCATTAACTTTAGCCGAACACCAGGCGTAGATAACCTCATAGTTAATCTATCTAAAAC
This sequence comes from Myxocyprinus asiaticus, assembly GCF_019703515.2. Taxonomy (NCBI): domain Eukaryota; kingdom Metazoa; phylum Chordata; class Actinopteri; order Cypriniformes; family Catostomidae; genus Myxocyprinus; species Myxocyprinus asiaticus. The sequence goes on from NW_026249827.1 coordinate 7,190, forward strand.
GTTCATTCTATCTTCCGATCAGCGTGCTTTACTCTCTAAAGGACTTACTTTTATTCCTACACCGACTGGTTTTAAGATGAAAAAGACAGAACTCTTAGGTGATCTACAAGCATACCACCGCCGACTCCAGCTTGAATCTTATTTTGAGGGTAAAAAACTCCAAAAAAAGAAACTCCCATTTACAGGCCCCTCTGAATGGACACCATCTTTGTCTAGTTTACCGAAGAATATAAGACAAATAGTTAGAGCAGATTTATACGCTTATCGTCACCTCAACTGGGGACTGGATGTGTGTCACAATTTAACACGAGGGGAGAAAAAAGCACTTAGGGAGTTAAGTAACAACACGAACATTGTCATAAAACCAGCCGATAAAGGTAACGCGATCGTAATTTTAGATAGGGCCCAATATTTATGGGAGGGTCATCGACAGCTCGATGCGAAAGAATATTATCGACCCCTGGACAGACCCATTTATCTCCAAACGGCGAGAGAGATTAAAAATTTACTCGAGGAAATGTGTCACCAAAAGATCATTAGCCCAAAACAGAAGGAATACCTCCTGGGGGATGGGAACCCCAGACCCAGGAGGTTTTACTTACTCCCAAAAATCCACAAAGGCCCGGAATCTTGGAGTAAACCTCATGAAATTCCACCTGGGCGTCCCATAGTTTCCGACTGTAATAGTGAGACGTACTTCACCGCGGAGTACATTGAGTTCTTTCTTAACCCACTTTCGCAGAAACACGCCAGTTACATTAAGGACACGTGTGATTTCCTCGAGAAGATTAGCCGACTCCAAATTCCACAAAATGCGTTTTTGTTTACCATTGACATAGACAGCCTCTACACTAACATCGAAACCGATGTTGGTGTGGAGGCTGTCAAGAAATGTTTTGAAAAATACCCCGATCCGAATCGTCCGAACGATTACATACTTAAACTTTTAGAAATCAATTTGACAAAAAACGACTTTGAATTTGAGTCTAAATTCTACCAACAAACAAAAGGGACTGCGATGGGGAAAACCTTCGCACCCTCGTACGCAAATATTTTCATGGCGCAGTGGGAGGAGTCGGCGTTATCTTCTTTCTCTCTCAGGCCTTTCCTTTACTTTCGATTTCTTGATGACATTTGGGGAGTTTGGACCCACTCCAGAGATGAGTTTTTGGCTTTCACGCAACATTTAAATAACCATCAGAAATCTATCAAAATTAAGCACACGCTCGATTTTCGAGAAGTGAATTTCTTAGATGTTACGACATATAAGGGGCCAAAATTCTCAGAGACCGGTTGTTTGGACTTTCGGGTTTACTTCAAAGAAACAGATACTCACTCGCTTTTACATAGACGGAGTTTTCACCCGAAGCATACTTTTCGGGGTATAGTGAAATCCCAACTTCTCAGATTTCACCGTATCTGTTCTGAGTCGTCGTCTTTTTTGAACGCCACAAAAACCCTTTTCTCAGCTTTACGCAAACGCGGCTACTCCAGATCTTTCCTACGCCAGATTCTTAAAACTTTTCGTGACCCCAGACAACCGAAACCCGGGGAATCGACACCCAAAGATAAAATAATTCCTCTAGTGGCACATTATTCGGATCAAAGTATACAGCTTAATTTAGCGGTGAAAGCTAATTTTGAAAAATTTCTATTTAATTCTAACTTTTTGCAGAAACACAAACCGATTGCAGCTTTTAAAAGAAACCAAAATCTTAAAGATCTTCTAGTACGCAGCAAACTACCCACTCCGCCTGCTAGAAGTAGAAGCAGCTCCCTTAAATATTTTGCTCCCCAGAAGCTCGTCAAGAGCAGGTCCACGGGTCGAATCTTTCGCCTGCAACATCTGTTGCACTCTCGAGTGTCCAATTGCGTGTATTTGATATTTTGTGTCAAGTGTCGTAAACAGTACGTGGGACAGACAAAGAACGAACTATGTAATCGGATATACCAACATGTATATTGTATCACTCATAAAGTCGAAAAACGCAGATATCTGGTCCAGCACTTTATGTCCCACGGGCTGACTTCCTTACGCTTTTTGGGCCTACAGGCGAGTCTGTTTTGGTCCTTGAGTGACCGCCTGAGGGCAGAAAAGCTCTGGATGAAACGCCTTGACACAATGTATCCTAGAGGCCTCAATGAGACGTGAGTTATCGGTGCAGTTATCTGTTCTATTTTTATTTACTTTTTTCTATTTTTGGAATTGACTTACACTTTACATATCTCTTTTTGAAGATTGACTGCACCGAAACCCACTCTAAACCTACCCCTCACACCTAAAACCCTTTTCATTTTAAACTCACATGTTGAACCCCACCTGACTATGATGGACTGCACCTAACCCTAATCCTAACCTTAACCCTGATATCTAAACACACTCAAAACCTACCTTTACATCTACACCCACTCAGAAACTACCCTAACCTAAACCCACTTAAAACCTACCCTTACACCTAAACCCACTCAAAACTAACCATTACACCTAAAACTTTACACCTACACCCACTCAAAACCTACCCTAACCTTAACCCATTTAAAACCTACCCTTACACCTAAACCCACTCAAAACTTACCCTTACACCTAAAACTTTACACCTACACCCACTCAAAACCTACCCTAACCTTAACCCACTTAAAACCTACCCTTACACTTAAACCCACTTAAAACTAACCCTTACACCTAAAACTTTACACCTACACCCACTCAAAACCTACCCTAACCTTAACCCACTTAAAACCTACCCTTACACTTAAACCCACTTAAAACTAACCCTTACACCTAAAACTTTACACCTACACCCACTCAAAACCTACCCTAACCTTAACCCACTTAAAACCTACCCTTACACCTAAACCCACTTAAAACTAACCCTTACACCTAAAACTTTACACCTACACCCACTCAAAACCTACCCTAACCTTAACCCACCTAAAACCTATCTTTACACCTAAACCCACTCAAAACTTACCCTTAACACCTCTAACCCTTTCTAATGGAAACCTAGATTTTTGAACCCCACCTGATGCAGCCCTACTTATTTCAACCCACAAAAAACTATTATTAGCTTATGTGTTGGAGTCAACACAGACTGGGTGGCTGGGGCTCTCTGCTTGGTCCTCTCACCGGAGCTTTGGGCCCACTGGAAGCGACCAGTTGAGAGAAGGCCTGTGCACAACCGGGCCTGGGCCCTTTGGGGCCTAGGCTTAGGATATTACAATTCCCTAATCTAGCCCGTGCCTCTCTCTCTGGACTTCGGGGGGGCCCATTGTTGGGGGTCTGGATCGCTGGGTGGTGAGCTCTGGCTATTCCATTTCATTCATTTTATCACTACATATTTTATTTCCCCTGTTTACAACTGTAAAAACATAACTTGATTTAAGTTAAAATAGACACACAGTAACTATTCTATTTCCTTTACTTGGTGTGAGATGTTTGTTTATTTACTTATTTGTTTTATGAAATGAGGCCTTATCGTTTCTGGGTGTTTATCCTCTCTTTCTATAAATATATTGCTTTATTACTTTATATCGGACCATTTTTACATATATTTCTTTGAATGGTTTGATATTTTCATCTGTTTCCATGATTGGTGCAATCGAATCATATCTCTGACTCATAATTTTGACCTTCTATTTATAATACTTTGACCTAGACACAGATTTTGAAACCCATAAATTTAGCATGCTTCGACAGTTAAACACGGAATGTTATAAAAACATACTCCTTTAGATATTACTTTAATTTCCATGATCTATAAAACTTGTTTTTGTTTAAGTACTATACTTTAACCGTGATACATGTATAAACTTAGCATGCTTTTAAATTAAAACACTGAATTTTTCTTTTTTTATAAAAAACACTCATATTATTATTTTACTTTATTTCTAAGGTGTTCAGCACTAAGCTTTGAAAACAGATTTTTTCATTCTCTTTTTCATACTGTTCTATTCTTAATAAAACCATTAAACACATTATTTCACTTTTTATATTATTTACATACAATTTGATCACCAAACACATTATTTCATTCTTTAATAAATATTTTATTTACACACAATTTGACATTTACAATCACATTTTTTCTGATTTTCCACAGTCACAAGTTTTTAATAAAGTTTGTTTATTTTTTCTTGCTGACTTACTGCTTGTGCTGTGACGTCACATGCTGAGTGCATACTGCAGCTCATAACTCATTGCTCTTTGCACCGACAGCAACAGCTCTCGTGCTCTCGTCTTTATTGTTGTATCTACATCGTTTTGAACATCAAAACCGTTTGATTCTGCCTGAAGAAGGTACGGCAGTGTACCGAAACGTCGCGACGAATCGAACGGTACTCTTTTTGTTTTCTTTTTTGAACTGATTTGCCGATTTCGGGATGGATCGCTCGTCGAGACGCGGCGCACAGAGAAACGCTCCGCGACTGCGGTTGAGACTAAAAAACCCCTCCCTGATATCCAGATCGGTTCCTCCAAGTAGAATGAGAAATGTACAACAACACAAACGTGATTTTAATCACGACTTTGATGCAGACGATCGGTTTGATCACGTGCATGACCCATATATAGAAACACAATTCCAAACACGTGAGTTCATTAATAAGAGTTACAGAGACGTGAATAATCAGACAGCTCGTCATCAGAGGAGCAAAAATACTGCTCTCTCTAACACAGATCATAGAGCTTTGTCCTATAACACACGCTCTGTTTCTTCTTCTGGTCACATGGTGTTTAATGATGATGCACGTGAGCACAATATGATCCGTTCTGCTAAAAACAAAAGAAAACGCGATCGAGCTAAAAACAGACGTGATGCTCTCGCTTTCAACACAGATTCTAACTTCACTGATGATTATTTTTGCGATCGAGCTAAAAACAGACGTGATGCTCTCGCTTTCAACACAGATTCTAACTTCACTGATGATTATGTCCCCCTTACAAATTATGACACTTTCACGGAGCATGACTATTACACTCCTGAACACGATTATTTCACCGAACGAGACTTTCACACTCGAAACGACCTCACTAGAGACCGTGGAGGAGATATATCTCATCCTCTCAACTATCGGTCGTTTTCTCTCCCCAATTTGGGTAGAATTAACCCTTTACGTACTCGTCCCTTCACTCGAACACCTACAACGGTTTCTTTTCGTGAGCCGGGGGGAAATTCAGGTTCTGGTAAGGTCTTTTCGAACAGGAATACTGATTATCGTGGAGGCTCGAGGCAAACCCGATATTTATTTCGAACAAATACAACCCGACCCATGGAAACTCCACGTAATCAAAATTACACACCAGCACCTCCACAGCTCAAGACCACAATCAAACTCATGTACGACCTCATTCGTGCGGTACACCACCTCGACAAAGTAACCACAAAGAAAGGGGATAACCAACCCATAACGTTTCAGAAACTCACAGATCTTTTGATGACTACAATTAAACCGGCCTTCCCGAACTCCAGAGTAACAACACTGTTGGATGGGAACGCCAAGAATTGGTGTTTCACTGCACAGCTCATACTTGAACAACATTATGAAGAGCTCATTGAAAACACCATTCAGAGTCTCAAAGATCAAACGTCTCAATCTGATTGGCCGCACGCATTTGAGGTGGCTACTAATTGGGCTGACAGAAACTTTGGCCAGAGAATGACAACGGAGACGATTGAACAAGCGAAAGCTCTATTCACTGCTGAACTTTCTGAACAACAGCACAGTGAAGCACCTGTGGTGGATGGGACACAACACGACATTGCGTCACCACAACACGACATTACGCCACCACCACAGCGAACATACGCACAGGTTGTGGCTTCTCCACCGAGACGGGGGATACCACCTCCGTCTTCTACCTTGCCTCAAGCTTCTGTCAGTATCCAATTAAGAACCATAGATGCTCAAATTCAAACTTCACCGAGTTTACGGGGCGACACATTTACGGCACATCCCCCTCCGGGAGGGGATTGGCCTGTGGTTGTAGATGATGAGAATCCTCCTCTCATCACTTTTGCACCTGTCCGGCCCACACAGGCGGGACAACCACAACAGGAGGCAAAAACTGAGGGGCCCACACAGACCCCCCAAACTTCTCCACTTGAACAGAGAATCCCCCGTTGTTCCACTCGTCCTCCCTTGGCCCCCGGCGGGGTGGGACCAGAACCTGAGGAAATCGACTGCCCTGAGAGTAAAAGGGTGGAGCCGACGACCTCTGGCCGGGTACTATTTCCCCCCTCCGGGGGCCCAGGGGAGAGGGGCTCAGTAGCACCTCCTCCTCTCCCCCACACTCCTCCCGCGCTCCGTTGGATCGGGAGGACTCGACCATTTCATCCAGATGTCCATCTGGAAACACGGTGATGTCTAATCACGCATCTCCTGTCTCGAGTCTCCATCTTTTGGAGTCTGATATCCCGGTTGATAACACAAGGGTATTATCCCCCTTATCACGTTTTTTGAATGAATACGAAAGGCTCCCTACCCATATACCTGGAGACCCAGTTCGGAGCCCGATTGTTTCGGAACCTGGCGGTGCCCAATGTGTCTCCCTACCTCATCCGTTTCAGCGAACCGGTCTTGAACCTGGACGGACCGGTTCCACAGATGACGAGTTTTTTGCGAGCTCCCCGAGTTCAGTTGGTAGACCCAAACGTCACGCGAACACAACTAAAAAGAATTCAGAGTGGCGTTTGAAGATCAGTAAGAAAAATTTGATCTTGGGCGATTCTAACGTCGCCAGGCTCCCGAAGTTCCAAAACACTGACTTACAAGTAGACGCCTTTCCGGGTGCGAAATTCCATCATGCTTCAAACCTAATTCAAAGGGCGCAGATTCTGGAACTTCCAGAGAGAATAATTTTATCTTTTGGACTCAATAATCGCCAACAAAGACTTAAAATTAGGGCGATCAGGGAACTCCAAACTTTGATCAAAACAGCTCGAGACAGGTTTCCGAACACAGAAATTTTTGTTCCTGAGATCAATTTTTCTAGAGCCCTCCCGATCTCGGAACAACTAATGCTGGAGGACATTAATGTTTACATCCAGAAACACTGCGATTGTATCCCCTCCCTCCCGAGTTCTGAGAAATTCGAGGTGGAAAGGGATGGCATTCACTGGAAGCCCTCCACCGCAAAATCGATGCTTTTACATTGGGCCATGTTTTTAAACTACCCATTAACTTTAGCCGAACACCAGGCGTAGATAACCTCATAGTTAATCTATCTAAAACGTTCATTCTATCTTCCGATCAGCGTGCTTTACTCTCTAAAGGACTTACTTTTATTCCTACACCGACTGGTTTTAAGATGAAAAAGACAGAACTCTTAGGTGATCTACAAGCATACCACCGCCGACTCCAGCTTGAATCTTATTTTGAGGGTAAAAAACTCCAAAAAAAGAAACTCCCATTTACAGGCCCCTCTGAATGGACACCATCTTTGTCTAGTTTACCGAAGAATATAAGACAAATAGTTAGAGCAGATTTATACGCTTATCGTCACCTCAACTGGGGACTGGATGTGTGTCACAATTTAACACGAGGGGAGAAAAAAGCACTTAGGGAGTTAAGTAACAACACGAACATTGTCATAAAACCAGCCGATAAAGGTAACGCGATCGTAATTTTAGATAGGGCCCAATATTTATGGGAGGGTCATCGACAGCTCGATGCGAAAGAATATTATCGACCCCTGGACAGACCCATTTATCTCCAAACGGCGAGAGAGATTAAAAATTTACTCGAGGAAATGTGTCACCAAAAGATCATTAGCCCAAAACAGAAGGAATACCTCCTGGGGGATGGGAACCCCAGACCCAGGAGGTTTTACTTACTCCCAAAAATCCACAAAGGCCCGGAATCTTGGAGTAAACCTCATGAAATTCCACCTGGGCGTCCCATAGTTTCCGACTGTAATAGTGAGACGTACTTCACCGCGGAGTACATTGAGTTCTTTCTTAACCCACTTTCGCAGAAACACGCCAGTTACATTAAGGACACGTGTGATTTCCTCGAGAAGATTAGCCGACTCCAAATTCCACAAAATGCGTTTTTGTTTACCATTGACATAGACAGCCTCTACACTAACATCGAAACCGATGTTGGTGTGGAGGCTGTCAAGAAATGTTTTGAAAAATACCCCGATCCGAATCGTCCGAACGATTACATACTTAAACTTTTAGAAATCAATTTGACAAAAAACGACTTTGAATTTGAGTCTAAATTCTACCAACAAACAAAAGGGACTGCGATGGGGAAAACCTTCGCACCCTCGTACGCAAATATTTTCATGGCGCAGTGGGAGGAGTCGGCGTTATCTTCTTTCTCTCTCAGGCCTTTCCTTTACTTTCGATTTCTTGATGACATTTGGGGAGTTTGGACCCACTCCAGAGATGAGTTTTTGGCTTTCACGCAACATTTAAATAACCATCAGAAATCTATCAAAATTAAGCACACGCTCGATTTTCGAGAAGTGAATTTCTTAGATGTTACGACATATAAGGGGCCAAAATTCTCAGAGACCGGTTGTTTGGACTTTCGGGTTTACTTCAAAGAAACAGATACTCACTCGCTTTTACATAGACGGAGTTTTCACCCGAAGCATACTTTTCGGGGTATAGTGAAATCCCAACTTCTCAGATTTCACCGTATCTGTTCTGAGTCGTCGTCTTTTTTGAACGCCACAAAAACCCTTTTCTCAGCTTTACGCAAACGCGGCTACTCCAGATCTTTCCTACGCCAGATTCTTAAAACTTTTCGTGACCCCAGACAACCGAAACCCGGGGAATCGACACCCAAAGATAAAATAATTCCTCTAGTGGCACATTATTCGGATCAAAGTATACAGCTTAATTTAGCGGTGAAAGCTAATTTTGAAAAATTTCTATTTAATTCTAACTTTTTGCAGAAACACAAACCGATTGCAGCTTTTAAAAGAAACCAAAATCTTAAAGATCTTCTAGTACGCAGCAAACTACCCACTCCGCCTGCTAGAAGTAGAAGCAGCTCCCTTAAATATTTTGCTCCCCAGAAGCTCGTCAAGAGCAGGTCCACGGGTCGAATCTTTCGCCTGCAACATCTGTTGCACTCTCGAGTGTCCAATTGCGTGTATTTGATATTTTGTGTCAAGTGTCGTAAACAGTACGTGGGACAGACAAAGAACGAACTATGTAATCGGATATACCAACATGTATATTGTATCACTCATAAAGTCGAAAAACGCAGATATCTGGTCCAGCACTTTATGTCCCACGGGCTGACTTCCTTACGCTTTTTGGGCCTACAGGCGAGTCTGTTTTGGTCCTTGAGTGACCGCCTGAGGGCAGAAAAGCTCTGGATGAAACGCCTTGACACAATGTATCCTAGAGGCCTCAATGAGACGTGAGTTATCGGTGCAGTTATCTGTTCTATTTTTATTTACTTTTTTCTATTTTTGGAATTGACTTACACTTTACATATCTCTTTTTGAAGATTGACTGCACCGAAACCCACTCTAAACCTACCCCTCACACCTAAAACCCTTTTCATTTTAAACTCACATGTTGAACCCCACCTGACTATGATGGACTGCACCTAACCCTAATCCTAACCTTAACCCTGATATCTAAACACACTCAAAACCTACCTTTACATCTACACCCACTCAGAAACTACCCTAACCTAAACCCACTTAAAACCTACCCTTACACCTAAACCCACTCAAAACTAACCATTACACCTAAAACTTTACACCTACACCCACTCAAAACCTACCCTAACCTTAACCCATTTAAAACCTACCCTTACACCTAAACCCACTCAAAACTTACCCTTACACCTAAAACTTTACACCTACACCCACTCAAAACCTACCCTAACCTTAACCCACTTAAAACCTACCCTTACACTTAAACCCACTTAAAACTAACCCTTACACCTAAAACTTTACACCTACACCCACTCAAAACCTACCCTAACCTTAACCCACTTAAAACCTACCCTTACACTTAAACCCACTTAAAACTAACCCTTACACCTAAAACTTTACACCTACACCCACTCAAAACCTACCCTAACCTTAACCCACTTAAAACCTACCCTTACACCTAAACCCACTTAAAACTAACCCTTACACCTAAAACTTTACACCTACACCCACTCAAAACCTACCCTAACCTTAACCCACCTAAAACCTATCTTTACACCTAAACCCACTCAAAACTTACCCTTAACACCTCTAACCCTTTCTAATGGAAACCTAGATTTTTGAACCCCACCTGATGCAGCCCTACTTATTTCAACCCACAAAAAACTATTATTAGCTTATGTGTTGGAGTCAACACAGACTGGGTGGCTGGGGCTCTCTGCTTGGTCCTCTCACCGGAGCTTTGGGCCCACTGGAAGCGACCAGTTGAGAGAAGGCCTGTGCACAACCGGGCCTGGGCCCTTTGGGGCCTAGGCTTAGGATATTACAATTCCCTAATCTAGCCCGTGCCTCTCTCTCTGGACTTCGGGGGGCCCATTGTTGGGGGTCTGGATCGCTGGGTGGTGAGCTCTGGCTATTCCATTTCATTCATTTTATCACTACATATTTTATTTCCCCTGTTTACAACTGTAAAAACATAACTTGATTTAAGTTAAAATAGACACACAGTAACTATTCTATTTCCTTTACTTGGTGTGAGATGTTTGTTTATTTACTTATTTGTTTTATGAAATGAGGCCTTATCGTTTCTGGGTGTTTATCCTCTCTTTCTATAAATATATTGCTTTATTACTTTATATCGGACCATTTTTACATATATTTCTTTGAATGGTTTGATATTTTCATCTGTTTCCATGATTGGTGCAATCGAATCATATCTCTGACTCATAATTTTGACCTTCTATTTATAATACTTTGACCTAGACACAGATTTTGAAACCCATAAATTTAGCATGCTTCGACAGTTAAACACGGAATGTTATAAAAACATACTCCTTTAGATATTACTTTAATTTCCATGATCTATAAAACTTGTTTTTGTTTAAGTACTATACTTTAACCGTGATACATGTATAAACTTAGCATGCTTTTAAATTAAAACACTGAATTTTTCTTTTTTTATAAAAAACACTCATATTATTATTTTACTTTATTTCTAAGGTGTTCAGCACTAAGCTTTGAAAACAGATTTTTTCATTCTCTTTTTCATACTGTTCTATTCTTAATAAAACCATTAAACACATTATTTCACTTTTTATATTATTTACATACAATTTGATCACCAAACACATTATTTCATTCTTTAATAAATATTTTATTTACACACAATTTGACATTTACAATCACATTTTTTCTGATTTTCCACAGTCACAAGTTTTTAATAAAGTTTGTTTATTTTTTCTTGCTGACTTACTGCTTGTGCTGTGACGTCACATGCTGAGTGCATACTGCAGCTCATAACTCATTGCTCTTTGCACCGACAGCAACAGCTCTCGTGCTCTCGTCTTTATTGTTGTATCTACATCGTTTTGAACATCAAAACCGTTTGATTCTGCCTGAAGAAGGTACGGCAGTGTACCGAAACGTCGCGACGAATCGAACGGTACTCTTTTTGTTTTCTTTTTTGAACTGATTTGCCGATTTCGGGATGGATCGCTCGTCGAGACGCGGCGCACAGAGAAACGCTCCGCGACTGCGGTTGAGACTAAAAAACCCCTCCCTGATATCCAGATCGGTTCCTCCAAGTAGAATGAGAAATGTACAACAACACAAACGTGATTTTAATCACGACTTTGATGCAGACGATCGGTTTGATCACGTGCATGACCCATATATAGAAACACAATTCCAAACACGTGAGTTCATTAATAAGAGTTACAGAGACGTGAATAATCAGACAGCTCGTCATCAGAGGAGCAAAAATACTGCTCTCTCTAACACAGATCATAGAGCTTTGTCCTATAACACACGCTCTGTTTCTTCTTCTGGTCACATGGTGTTTAATGATGATGCACGTGAGCACAATATGATCCGTTCTGCTAAAAACAAAAGAAAACGCGATCGAGCTAAAAACAGACGTGATGCTCTCGCTTTCAACACAGATTCTAACTTCACTGATGATTATTTTTGCGATCGAGCTAAAAACAGACGTGATGCTCTCGCTTTCAACACAGATTCTAACTTCACTGATGATTATGTCCCCCTTACAAATTATGACACTTTCACGGAGCATGACTATTACACTCCTGAACACGATTATTTCACCGAACGAGACTTTCACACTCGAAACGACCTCACTAGAGACCGTGGAGGAGATATATCTCATCCTCTCAACTATCGGTCGTTTTCTCTCCCCAATTTGGGTAGAATTAACCCTTTACGTACTCGTCCCTTCACTCGAACACCTACAACGGTTTCTTTTCGTGAGCCGGGGGGAAATTCAGGTTCTGGTAAGGTCTTTTCGAACAGGAATACTGATTATCGTGGAGGCTCGAGGCAAACCCGATATTTATTTCGAACAAATACAACCCGACCCATGGAAACTCCACGTAATCAAAATTACACACCAGCACCTCCACAGCTCAAGACCACAATCAAACTCATGTACGACCTCATTCGTGCGGTACACCACCTCGACAAAGTAACCACAAAGAAAGGGGATAACCAACCCATAACGTTTCAGAAACTCACAGATCTTTTGATGACTACAATTAAACCGGCCTTCCCGAACTCCAGAGTAACAACACTGTTGGATGGGAACGCCAAGAATTGGTGTTTCACTGCACAGCTCATACTTGAACAACATTATGAAGAGCTCATTGAAAACACCATTCAGAGTCTCAAAGATCAAACGTCTCAATCTGATTGGCCGCACGCATTTGAGGTGGCTACTAATTGGGCTGACAGAAACTTTGGCCAGAGAATGACAACGGAGACGATTGAACAAGCGAAAGCTCTATTCACTGCTGAACTTTCTGAACAACAGCACAGTGAAGCACCTGTGGTGGATGGGACACAACACGACATTGCGTCACCACAACACGACATTACGCCACCACCACAGCGAACATACGCACAGGTTGTGGCTTCTCCACCGAGACGGGGGATACCACCTCCGTCTTCTACCTTGCCTCAAGCTTCTGTCAGTATCCAATTAAGAACCATAGATGCTCAAATTCAAACTTCACCGAGTTTACGGGGCGACACATTTACGGCACATCCCCCTCCGGGAGGGGATTGGCCTGTGGTTGTAGATGATGAGAATCCTCCTCTCATCACTTTTGCACCTGTCCGGCCCACACAGGCGGGACAACCACAACAGGAGGCAAAAACTGAGGGGCCCACACAGACCCCCCAAACTTCTCCACTTGAACAGAGAATCCCCCGTTGTTCCACTCGTCCTCCCTTGGCCCCCGGCGGGGTGGGACCAGAACCTGAGGAAATCGACTGCCCTGAGAGTAAAAGGGTGGAGCCGACGACCTCTGGCCGGGTACTATTTCCCCCCCTCCGGGGGCCCAGGGGAGAGGGGCTCAGTAGCACCTCCTCCTCTCCCCCACACTCCTCCCGCGCTCCGTTGGATCGGGAGGACTCGACCATTTCATCCAGATGTCCATCTGGAAACACGGTGATGTCTAATCACGCATCTCCTGTCTCGAGTCTCCATCTTTTGGAGTCTGATATCCCGGTTGATAACACAAGGGTATTATCCCCCTTATCACGTTTTTTGAATGAATACGAAAGGCTCCCTACCCATATACCTGGAGACCCAGTTCGGAGCCCGATTGTTTCGGAACCTGGCGGTGCCCAATGTGTCTCCCTACCTCATCCGTTTCAGCGAACCGGTCTTGAACCTGGACGGACCGGTTCCACAGATGACGAGTTTTTTGCGAGCTCCCCGAGTTCAGTTGGTAGACCCAAACGTCACGCGAACACAACTAAAAAGAATTCAGAGTGGCGTTTGAAGATCAGTAAGAAAAATTTGATCTTGGGCGATTCTAACGTCGCCAGGCTCCCGAAGTTCCAAAACACTGACTTACAAGTAGACGCCTTTCCGGGTGCGAAATTCCATCATGCTTCAAACCTAATTCAAAGGGCGCAGATTCTGGAACTTCCAGAGAGAATAATTTTATCTTTTGGACTCAATAATCGCCAACAAAGACTTAAAATTAGGGCGATCAGGGAACTCCAAACTTTGATCAAAACAGCTCGAGACAGGTTTCCGAACACAGAAATTTTTGTTCCTGAGATCAATTTTTCTAGAGCCCTCCCGATCTCGGAACAACTAATGCTGGAGGACATTAATGTTTACATCCAGAAACACTGCGATTGTATCCCCTCCCTCCCGAGTTCTGAGAAATTCGAGGTGGAAAGGGATGGCATTCACTGGAAGCCCTCCACCGCAAAATCGATGCTTTTACATTGGGCCATGTTTTTAAACTACCCATTAACTTTAGCCGAACACCAGGCGTAGATAACCTCATAGTTAATCTATCTAAAACGTTCATTCTATCTTCCGATCAGCGTGCTTTACTCTCTAAAGGACTTACTTTTATTCCTACACCGACTGGTTTTAAGATGAAAAAGACAGAACTCTTAGGTGATCTACAAGCATACCACCGCCGACTCCAGCTTGAATCTTATTTTGAGGGTAAAAAACTCCAAAAAAGAAACTCCCATTTACAGGCCCCTCTGAATGGACACCATCTTTGTCTAGTTTACCGAAGAATATAAGACAAATAGTTAGAGCAGATTTATACGCTTATCGTCACCTCAACTGGGGACTGGATGTGTGTCACAATTTAACACGAGGGGAGAAAAAAGCACTTAGGGAGTTAAGTAACAACACGAACATTGTCATAAAACCAGCCGATAAAGGTAACGCGATCGTAATTTTAGATAGGGCCCAATATTTATGGGAGGGTCATCGACAGCTCGATGCGAAAGAATATTATCGACCCCTGGACAGACCCATTTATCTCCAAACGGCGAGAGAGATTAAAAATTTACTCGAGGAAATGTGTCACCAAAAGATCATTAGCCCAAAACAGAAGGAATACCTCCTGGGGGATGGGAACCCCAGACCCAGGAGGTTTTACTTACTCCCAAAAATCCACAAAGGCCCGGAATCTTGGAGTAAACCTCATGAAATTCCACCTGGGCGTCCCATAGTTTCCGACTGTAATAGTGAGACGTACTTCACCGCGGAGTACATTGAGTTCTTTCTTAACCCACTTTCGCAGAAACACGCCAGTTACATTAAGGACACGTGTGATTTCCTCGAGAAGATTAGCCGACTCCAAATTCCACAAAATGCGTTTTTGTTTACCATTGACATAGACAGCCTCTACACTAACATCGAAACCGATGTTGGTGTGGAGGCTGTCAAGAAATGTTTTGAAAAATACCCCGATCCGAATCGTCCGAACGATTACATACTTAAACTTTTAGAAATCAATTTGACAAAAAACGACTTTGAATTTGAGTCTAAATTCTACCAACAAACAAAAGGGACTGCGATGGGGAAAACCTTCGCACCCTCGTACGCAAATATTTTCATGGCGCAGTGGGAGGAGTCGGCGTTATCTTCTTTCTCTCTCAGGCCTTTCCTTTACTTTCGATTTCTTGATGACATTTGGGGAGTTTGGACCCACTCCAGAGATGAGTTTTTGGCTTTCACGCAACATTTAAATAACCATCAGAAATCTATCAAAATTAAGCACACGCTCGATTTTCGAGAAGTGAATTTCTTAGATGTTACGACATATAAGGGGCCAAAATTCTCAGAGACCGGTTGTTTGGACTTTCGGGTTTACTTCAAAGAAACAGATACTCACTCGCTTTTACATAGACGGAGTTTTCACCCGAAGCATACTTTTCGGGGTATAGTGAAATCCCAACTTCTCAGATTTCACCGTATCTGTTCTGAGTCGTCGTCTTTTTTGAACGCCACAAAAACCCTTTTCTCAGCTTTACGCAAACGCGGCTACTCCAGATCTTTCCTACGCCAGATTCTTAAAACTTTTCGTGACCCCAGACAACCGAAACCCGGGGAATCGACACCCAAAGATAAAATAATTCCTCTAGTGGCACATTATTCGGATCAAAGTATACAGCTTAATTTAGCGGTGAAAGCTAATTTTGAAAAATTTCTATTTAATTCTAACTTTTTGCAGAAACACAAACCGATTGCAGCTTTTAAAAGAAACCAAAATCTTAAAGATCTTCTAGTACGCAGCAAACTACCCACTCCGCCTGCTAGAAGTAGAAGCAGCTCCCTTAAATATTTTGCTCCCCAGAAGCTCGTCAAGAGCAGGTCCACGGGTCGAATCTTTCGCCTGCAACATCTGTTGCACTCTCGAGTGTCCAATTGCGTGTATTTGATATTTTGTGTCAAGTGTCGTAAACAGTACGTGGGACAGACAAAGAACGAACTATGTAATCGGATATACCAACATGTATATTGTATCACTCATAAAGTCGAAAAACGCAGATATCTGGTCCAGCACTTTATGTCCCACGGGCTGACTTCCTTACGCTTTTTGGGCCTACAGGCGAGTCTGTTTTGGTCCTTGAGTGACCGCCTGAGGGCAGAAAAGCTCTGGATGAAACGCCTTGACACAATGTATCCTAGAGGCCTCAATGAGACGTGAGTTATCGGTGCAGTTATCTGTTCTATTTTTATTTACTTTTTTCTATTTTTGGAATTGACTTACACTTTACATATCTCTTTTTGAAGATTGACTGCACCGAAACCCACTCTAAACCTACCCCTCACACCTAAAACCCTTTTCATTTTAAACTCACATGTTGAACCCCACCTGACTATGATGGACTGCACCTAACCCTAATCCTAACCTTAACCCTGATATCTAAACACACTCAAAACCTACCTTTACATCTACACCCACTCAGAAACTACCCTAACCTAAACCCACTTAAAACCTACCCTTACACCTAAACCCACTCAAAACTAACCATTACACCTAAAACTTTACACCTACACCCACTCAAAACCTACCCTAACCTTAACCCATTTAAAACCTACCCTTACACCTAAACCCACTCAAAACTTACCCTTACACCTAAAACTTTACACCTACACCCACTCAAAACCTACCCTAACCTTAACCCACTTAAAACCTACCCTTACACTTAAACCCACTTAAAACTAACCCTTACACCTAAAACTTTACACCTACACCCACTCAAAACCTACCCTAACCTTAACCCACTTAAAACCTACCCTTACACTTAAACCCACTTAAAACTAACCCTTACACCTAAAACTTTACACCTACACCCACTCAAAACCTACCCTAACCTTAACCCACTTAAAACCTACCCTTACACCTAAACCCACTTAAAACTAACCCTTACACCTAAAACTTTACACCTACACCCACTCAAAACCTACCCTAACCTTAACCCACCTAAAACCTATCTTTACACCTAAACCCACTCAAAACTTACCCTTAACACCTCTAACCCTTTCTAATGGAAACCTAGATTTTTGAACCCCACCTGATGCAGCCCTACTTATTTCAACCCACAAAAAACTATTATTAGCTTATGTGTTGGAGTCAACACAGACTGGGTGGCTGGGGCTCTCTGCTTGGTCCTCTCACCGGAGCTTTGGGCCCACTGGAAGCGACCAGTTGAGAGAAGGCCTGTGCACAACCGGGCCTGGGCCCTTTGGGGCCTAGGCTTAGGATATTACAATTCCCTAATCTAGCCCGTGCCTCTCTCTCTGGACTTCGGGGGGGCCCATTGTTGGGGGTCTGGATCGCTGGGTGGTGAGCTCTGGCTATTCCATTTCATTCATTTTATCACTACATATTTTATTTCCCCTGTTTACAACTGTAAAAACATAACTTGATTTAAGTTAAAATAGACACACAGTAACTATTCTATTTCCTTTACTTGGTGTGAGATGTTTGTTTATTTACTTATTTGTTTTATGAAATGAGGCCTTATCGTTTCTGGGTGTTTATCCTCTCTTTCTATAAATATATTGCTTTATTACTTTATATCGGACCATTTTTACATATATTTCTTTGAATGGTTTGATATTTTCATCTGTTTCCATGATTGGTGCAATCGAATCATATCTCTGACTCATAATTTTGACCTTCTATTTATAATACTTTGACCTAGACACAGATTTTGAAACCCATAAATTTAGCATGCTTCGACAGTTAAACACGGAATGTTATAAAAACATACTCCTTTAGATATTACTTTAATTTCCATGATCTATAAAACTTGTTTTTGTTTAAGTACTATACTTTAACCGTGATACATGTATAAACTTAGCATGCTTTTAAATTAAAACACTGAATTTTTCTTTTTTTATAAAAAACACTCATATTATTATTTTACTTTATTTCTAAGGTGTTCAGCACTAAGCTTTGAAAACAGATTTTTTCATTCTCTTTTTCATACTGTTCTATTCTTAATAAAACCATTAAACACATTATTTCACTTTTTATATTATTTACATACAATTTGATCACCAAACACATTATTTCATTCTTTAATAAATATTTTATTTACACACAATTTGACATTTACAATCACATTTTTTCTGATTTTCCACAGTCACAAGTTTTTAATAAAGTTTGTTTATTTTTTCTTGCTGACTTACTGCTTGTGCTGTGACGTCACATGCTGAGTGCATACTGCAGCTCATAACTCATTGCTCTTTGCACCGACAGCAACAGCTCTCGTGCTCTCGTCTTTATTGTTGTATCTACATCGTTTTGAACATCAAAACCGTTTGATTCTGCCTGAAGAAGGTACGGCAGTGTACCGAAACGTCGCGACGAATCGAACGGTACTCTTTTTGTTTTCTTTTTTGAACTGATTTGCCGATTTCGGGATGGATCGCTCGTCGAGACGCGGCGCACAGAGAAACGCTCCGCGACTGCGGTTGAGACTAAAAAACCCCTCCCTGATATCCAGATCGGTTCCTCCAAGTAGAATGAGAAATGTACAACAACACAAACGTGATTTTAATCACGACTTTGATGCAGACGATCGGTTTGATCACGTGCATGACCCATATATAGAAACACAATTCCAAACACGTGAGTTCATTAATAAGAGTTACAGAGACGTGAATAATCAGACAGCTCGTCATCAGAGGAGCAAAAATACTGCTCTCTCTAACACAGATCATAGAGCTTTGTCCTATAACACACGCTCTGTTTCTTCTTCTGGTCACATGGTGTTTAATGATGATGCACGTGAGCACAATATGATCCGTTCTGCTAAAAACAAAAGAAAACGCGATCGAGCTAAAAACAGACGTGATGCTCTCGCTTTCAACACAGATTCTAACTTCACTGATGATTATTTTTGCGATCGAGCTAAAAACAGACGTGATGCTCTCGCTTTCAACACAGATTCTAACTTCACTGATGATTATGTCCCCCTTACAAATTATGACACTTTCACGGAGCATGACTATTACACTCCTGAACACGATTATTTCACCGAACGAGACTTTCACACTCGAAACGACCTCACTAGAGACCGTGGAGGAGATATATCTCATCCTCTCAACTATCGGTCGTTTTCTCTCCCCAATTTGGGTAGAATTAACCCTTTACGTACTCGTCCCTTCACTCGAACACCTACAACGGTTTCTTTTCGTGAGCCGGGGGAAATTCAGGTTCTGGTAAGGTCTTTTCGAACAGGAATACTGATTATCGTGGAGGCTCGAGGCAAACCCGATATTTATTTCGAACAAATACAACCCGACCCATGGAAACTCCACGTAATCAAAATTACACACCAGCACCTCCACAGCTCAAGACCACAATCAAACTCATGTACGACCTCATTCGTGCGGTACACCACCTCGACAAAGTAACCACAAAGAAAGGGGATAACCAACCCATAACGTTTCAGAAACTCACAGATCTTTTGATGACTACAATTAAACCGGCCTTCCCGAACTCCAGAGTAACAACACTGTTGGATGGGAACGCCAAGAATTGGTGTTTCACTGCACAGCTCATACTTGAACAACATTATGAAGAGCTCATTGAAAACACCATTCAGAGTCTCAAAGATCAAACGTCTCAATCTGATTGGCCGCACGCATTTGAGGTGGCTACTAATTGGGCTGACAGAAACTTTGGCCAGAGAATGACAACGGAGACGATTGAACAAGCGAAAGCTCTATTCACTGCTGAACTTTCTGAACAACAGCACAGTGAAGCACCTGTGGTGGATGGGACACAACACGACATTGCGTCACCACAACACGACATTACGCCACCACCACAGCGAACATACGCACAGGTTGTGGCTTCTCCACCGAGACGGGGGATACCACCTCCGTCTTCTACCTTGCCTCAAGCTTCTGTCAGTATCCAATTAAGAACCATAGATGCTCAAATTCAAACTTCACCGAGTTTACGGGGCGACACATTTACGGCACATCCCCCTCCGGGAGGGGATTGGCCTGTGGTTGTAGATGATGAGAATCCTCCTCTCATCACTTTTGCACCTGTCCGGCCCACACAGGCGGGACAACCACAACAGGAGGCAAAAACTGAGGGGCCCACACAGACCCCCCAAACTTCTCCACTTGAACAGAGAATCCCCCGTTGTTCCACTCGTCCTCCCTTGGCCCCCGGCGGGGTGGGACCAGAACCTGAGGAAATCGACTGCCCTGAGAGTAAAAGGGTGGAGCCGACGACCTCTGGCCGGGTACTATTTCCCCCCTCCGGGGGCCCAGGGGAGAGGGGCTCAGTAGCACCTCCTCCTCTCCCCCACACTCCTCCCGCGCTCCGTTGGATCGGGAGGACTCGACCATTTCATCCAGATGTCCATCTGGAAACACGGTGATGTCTAATCACGCATCTCCTGTCTCGAGTCTCCATCTTTTGGAGTCTGATATCCCGGTTGATAACACAAGGGTATTATCCCCCTTATCACGTTTTTTGAATGAATACGAAAGGCTCCCTACCCATATACCTGGAGACCCAGTTCGGAGCCCGATTGTTTCGGAACCTGGCGGTGCCCAATGTGTCTCCCTACCTCATCCGTTTCAGCGAACCGGTCTTGAACCTGGACGGACCGGTTCCACAGATGACGAGTTTTTTGCGAGCTCCCCGAGTTCAGTTGGTAGACCCAAACGTCACGCGAACACAACTAAAAAGAATTCAGAGTGGCGTTTGAAGATCAGTAAGAAAAATTTGATCTTGGGCGATTCTAACGTCGCCAGGCTCCCGAAGTTCCAAAACACTGACTTACAAGTAGACGCCTTTCCGGGTGCGAAATTCCATCATGCTTCAAACCTAATTCAAAGGGCGCAGATTCTGGAACTTCCAGAGAGAATAATTTTATCTTTTGGACTCAATAATCGCCAACAAAGACTTAAAATTAGGGCGATCAGGGAACTCCAAACTTTGATCAAAACAGCTCGAGACAGGTTTCCGAACACAGAAATTTTTGTTCCTGAGATCAATTTTTCTAGAGCCCTCCCGATCTCGGAACAACTAATGCTGGAGGACATTAATGTTTACATCCAGAAACACTGCGATTGTATCCCCTCCCTCCCGAGTTCTGAGAAATTCGAGGTGGAAAGGGATGGCATTCACTGGAAGCCCTCCACCGCAAAATCGATGCTTTTACATTGGGCCATGTTTTTAAACTACCCATTAACTTTAGCCGAACACCAGGCGTAGATAACCTCATAGTTAATCTATCTAAAACGTTCATTCTATCTTCCGATCAGCGTGCTTTACTCTCTAAAGGACTTACTTTTATTCCTACACCGACTGGTTTTAAGATGAAAAAGACAGAACTCTTAGGTGATCTACAAGCATACCACCGCCGACTCCAGCTTGAATCTTATTTTGAGGGTAAAAAACTCCAAAAAAAGAAACTCCCATTTACAGGCCCCTCTGAATGGACACCATCTTTGTCTAGTTTACCGAAGAATATAAGACAAATAGTTAGAGCAGATTTATACGCTTATCGTCACCTCAACTGGGGACTGGATGTGTGTCACAATTTAACACGAGGGGAGAAAAAAGCACTTAGGGAGTTAAGTAACAACACGAACATTGTCATAAAACCAGCCGATAAAGGTAACGCGATCGTAATTTTAGATAGGGCCCAATATTTATGGGAGGGTCATCGACAGCTCGATGCGAAAGAATATTATCGACCCCTGGACAGACCCATTTATCTCCAAACGGCGAGAGAGATTAAAAATTTACTCGAGGAAATGTGTCACCAAAAGATCATTAGCCCAAAACAGAAGGAATACCTCCTGGGGGATGGGAACCCCAGACCCAGGAGGTTTTACTTACTCCCAAAAATCCACAAAGGCCCGGAATCTTGGAGTAAACCTCATGAAATTCCACCTGGGCGTCCCATAGTTTCCGACTGTAATAGTGAGACGTACTTCACCGCGGAGTACATTGAGTTCTTTCTTAACCCACTTTCGCAGAAACACGCCAGTTACATTAAGGACACGTGTGATTTCCTCGAGAAGATTAGCCGACTCCAAATTCCACAAAATGCGTTTTTGTTTACCATTGACATAGACAGCCTCTACACTAACATCGAAACCGATGTTGGTGTGGAGGCTGTCAAGAAATGTTTTGAAAAATACCCCGATCCGAATCGTCCGAACGATTACATACTTAAACTTTTAGAAATCAATTTGACAAAAAACGACTTTGAATTTGAGTCTAAATTCTACCAACAAACAAAAGGGACTGCGATGGGGAAAACCTTCGCACCCTCGTACGCAAATATTTTCATGGCGCAGTGGGAGGAGTCGGCGTTATCTTCTTTCTCTCTCAGGCCTTTCCTTTACTTTCGATTTCTTGATGACATTTGGGGAGTTTGGACCCACTCCAGAGATGAGTTTTTGGCTTTCACGCAACATTTAAATAACCATCAGAAATCTATCAAAATTAAGCACACGCTCGATTTTCGAGAAGTGAATTTCTTAGATGTTACGACATATAAGGGGCCAAAATTCTCAGAGACCGGTTGTTTGGACTTTCGGGTTTACTTCAAAGAAACAGATACTCACTCGCTTTTACATAGACGGAGTTTTCACCCGAAGCATACTTTTCGGGGTATAGTGAAATCCCAACTTCTCAGATTTCACCGTATCTGTTCTGAGTCGTCGTCTTTTTTGAACGCCACAAAAACCCTTTTCTCAGCTTTACGCAAACGCGGCTACTCCAGATCTTTCCTACGCCAGATTCTTAAAACTTTTCGTGACCCCAGACAACCGAAACCCGGGGAATCGACACCCAAAGATAAAATAATTCCTCTAGTGGCACATTATTCGGATCAAAGTATACAGCTTAATTTAGCGGTGAAAGCTAATTTTGAAAAATTTCTATTTAATTCTAACTTTTTGCAGAAACACAAACCGATTGCAGCTTTTAAAAGAAACCAAAATCTTAAAGATCTTCTAGTACGCAGCAAACTACCCACTCCGCCTGCTAGAAGTAGAAGCAGCTCCCTTAAATATTTTGCTCCCCAGAAGCTCGTCAAGAGCAGGTCCACGGGTCGAATCTTTCGCCTGCAACATCTGTTGCACTCTCGAGTGTCCAATTGCGTGTATTTGATATTTTGTGTCAAGTGTCGTAAACAGTACGTGGGACAGACAAAGAACGAACTATGTAATCGGATATACCAACATGTATATTGTATCACTCATAAAGTCGAAAAACGCAGATATCTGGTCCAGCACTTTATGTCCCACGGGCTGACTTCCTTACGCTTTTTGGGCCTACAGGCGAGTCTGTTTTGGTCCTTGAGTGACCGCCTGAGGGCAGAAAAGCTCTGGATGAAACGCCTTGACACAATGTATCCTAGAGGCCTCAATGAGACGTGAGTTATCGGTGCAGTTATCTGTTCTATTTTTATTTACTTTTTTCTATTTTTGGAATTGACTTACACTTTACATATCTCTTTTTGAAGATTGACTGCACCGAAACCCACTCTAAACCTACCCCTCACACCTAAAACCCTTTTCATTTTAAACTCACATGTTGAACCCCACCTGACTATGATGGACTGCACCTAACCCTAATCCTAACCTTAACCCTGATATCTAAACACACTCAAAACCTACCTTTACATCTACACCCACTCAGAAACTACCCTAACCTAAACCCACTTAAAACCTACCCTTACACCTAAACCCACTCAAAACTAACCATTACACCTAAAACTTTACACCTACACCCACTCAAAACCTACCCTAACCTTAACCCATTTAAAACCTACCCTTACACCTAAACCCACTCAAAACTTACCCTTACACCTAAAACTTTACACCTACACCCACTCAAAACCTACCCTAACCTTAACCCACTTAAAACCTACCCTTACACTTAAACCCACTTAAAACTAACCCTTACACCTAAAACTTTACACCTACACCCACTCAAAACCTACCCTAACCTTAACCCACTTAAAACCTACCCTTACACTTAAACCCACTTAAAACTAACCCTTACACCTAAAACTTTACACCTACACCCACTCAAAACCTACCCTAACCTTAACCCACTTAAAACCTACCCTTACACCTAAACCCACTTAAAACTAACCCTTACACCTAAAACTTTACACCTACACCCACTCAAAACCTACCCTAACCTTAACCCACCTAAAACCTATCTTTACACCTAAACCCACTCAAAACTTACCCTTAACACCTCTAACCCTTTCTAATGGAAACCTAGATTTTTGAACCCCACCTGATGCAGCCCTACTTATTTCAACCCACAAAAAACTATTATTAGCTTATGTGTTGGAGTCAACACAGACTGGGTGGCTGGGGCTCTCTGCTTGGTCCTCTCACCGGAGCTTTGGGCCCACTGGAAGCGACCAGTTGAGAGAAGGCCTGTGCACAACCGGGCCTGGGCCCTTTGGGGCCTAGGCTTAGGATATTACAATTCCCTAATCTAGCCCGTGCCTCTCTCTCTGGACTTCGGGGGGCCCATTGTTGGGGGTCTGGATCGCTGGGTGGTGAGCTCTGGCTATTCCATTTCATTCATTTTATCACTACATATTTTATTTCCCCTGTTTACAACTGTAAAAACATAACTTGATTTAAGTTAAAATAGACACACAGTAACTATTCTATTTCCTTTACTTGGTGTGAGATGTTTGTTTATTTACTTATTTGTTTTATGAAATGAGGCCTTATCGTTTCTGGGTGTTTATCCTCTCTTTCTATAAATATATTGCTTTATTACTTTATATCGGACCATTTTTACATATATTTCTTTGAATGGTTTGATATTTTCATCTGTTTCCATGATTGGTGCAATCGAATCATATCTCTGACTCATAATTTTGACCTTCTATTTATAATACTTTGACCTAGACACAGATTTTGAAACCCATAAATTTAGCATGCTTCGACAGTTAAACACGGAATGTTATAAAAACATACTCCTTTAGATATTACTTTAATTTCCATGATCTATAAAACTTGTTTTTGTTTAAGTACTATACTTTAACCGTGATACATGTATAAACTTAGCATGCTTTTAAATTAAAACACTGAATTTTTCTTTTTTTATAAAAAACACTCATATTATTATTTTACTTTATTTCTAAGGTGTTCAGCACTAAGCTTTGAAAACAGATTTTTTCATTCTCTTTTTCATACTGTTCTATTCTTAATAAAACCATTAAACACATTATTTCACTTTTTATATTATTTACATACAATTTGATCACCAAACACATTATTTCATTCTTTAATAAATATTTTATTTACACACAATTTGACATTTACAATCACATTTTTTCTGATTTTCCACAGTCACAAGTTTTTAATAAAGTTTGTTTATTTTTTCTTGCTGACTTACTGCTTGTGCTGTGACGTCACATGCTGAGTGCATACTGCAGCTCATAACTCATTGCTCTTTGCACCGACAGCAACAGCTCTCGTGCTCTCGTCTTTATTGTTGTATCTACATCGTTTTGAACATCAAAACCGTTTGATTCTGCCTGAAGAAGGTACGGCAGTGTACCGAAACGTCGCGACGAATCGAACGGTACTCTTTTTGTTTTCTTTTTTGAACTGATTTGCCGATTTCGGGATGGATCGCTCGTCGAGACGCGGCGCACAGAGAAACGCTCCGCGACTGCGGTTGAGACTAAAAACCCCTCCCTGATATCCAGATCGGTTCCTCCAAGTAGAATGAGAAATGTACAACAACACAAACGTGATTTTAATCACGACTTTGATGCAGACGATCGGTTTGATCACGTGCATGACCCATATATAGAAACACAATTCCAAACACGTGAGTTCATTAATAAGAGTTACAGAGACGTGAATAATCAGACAGCTCGTCATCAGAGGAGCAAAAATACTGCTCTCTCTAACACAGATCATAGAGCTTTGTCCTATAACACACGCTCTGTTTCTTCTTCTGGTCACATGGTGTTTAATGATGATGCACGTGAGCACAATATGATCCGTTCTGCTAAAAACAAAAGAAAACGCGATCGAGCTAAAAACAGACGTGATGCTCTCGCTTTCAACACAGATTCTAACTTCACTGATGATTATTTTTGCGATCGAGCTAAAAACAGACGTGATGCTCTCGCTTTCAACACAGATTCTAACTTCACTGATGATTATGTCCCCCTTACAAATTATGACACTTTCACGGAGCATGACTATTACACTCCTGAACACGATTATTTCACCGAACGAGACTTTCACACTCGAAACGACCTCACTAGAGACCGTGGAGGAGATATATCTCATCCTCTCAACTATCGGTCGTTTTCTCTCCCCAATTTGGGTAGAATTAACCCTTTACGTACTCGTCCCTTCACTCGAACACCTACAACGGTTTCTTTTCGTGAGCCGGGGGGAAATTCAGGTTCTGGTAAGGTCTTTTCGAACAGGAATACTGATTATCGTGGAGGCTCGAGGCAAACCCGATATTTATTTCGAACAAATACAACCCGACCCATGGAAACTCCACGTAATCAAAATTACACACCAGCACCTCCACAGCTCAAGACCACAATCAAACTCATGTACGACCTCATTCGTGCGGTACACCACCTCGACAAAGTAACCACAAAGAAAGGGGATAACCAACCCATAACGTTTCAGAAACTCACAGATCTTTTGATGACTACAATTAAACCGGCCTTCCCGAACTCCAGAGTAACAACACTGTTGGATGGGAACGCCAAGAATTGGTGTTTCACTGCACAGCTCATACTTGAACAACATTATGAAGAGCTCATTGAAAACACCATTCAGAGTCTCAAAGATCAAACGTCTCAATCTGATTGGCCGCACGCATTTGAGGTGGCTACTAATTGGGCTGACAGAAACTTTGGCCAGAGAATGACAACGGAGACGATTGAACAAGCGAAAGCTCTATTCACTGCTGAACTTTCTGAACAACAGCACAGTGAAGCACCTGTGGTGGATGGGACACAACACGACATTGCGTCACCACAACACGACATTACGCCACCACCACAGCGAACATACGCACAGGTTGTGGCTTCTCCACCGAGACGGGGGATACCACCTCCGTCTTCTACCTTGCCTCAAGCTTCTGTCAGTATCCAATTAAGAACCATAGATGCTCAAATTCAAACTTCACCGAGTTTACGGGGCGACACATTTACGGCACATCCCCCTCCGGGAGGGGATTGGCCTGTGGTTGTAGATGATGAGAATCCTCCTCTCATCACTTTTGCACCTGTCCGGCCCACACAGGCGGGACAACCACAACAGGAGGCAAAAACTGAGGGGCCCACACAGACCCCCCAAACTTCTCCACTTGAACAGAGAATCCCCCGTTGTTCCACTCGTCCTCCCTTGGCCCCCGGCGGGGTGGGACCAGAACCTGAGGAAATCGACTGCCCTGAGAGTAAAAGGGTGGAGCCGACGACCTCTGGCCGGGTACTATTTCCCCCCCTCCGGGGGCCCAGGGGAGAGGGGCTCAGTAGCACCTCCTCCTCTCCCCCACACTCCTCCCGCGCTCCGTTGGATCGGGAGGACTCGACCATTTCATCCAGATGTCCATCTGGAAACACGGTGATGTCTAATCACGCATCTCCTGTCTCGAGTCTCCATCTTTTGGAGTCTGATATCCCGGTTGATAACACAAGGGTATTATCCCCCTTATCACGTTTTTTGAATGAATACGAAAGGCTCCCTACCCATATACCTGGAGACCCAGTTCGGAGCCCGATTGTTTCGGAACCTGGCGGTGCCCAATGTGTCTCCCTACCTCATCCGTTTCAGCGAACCGGTCTTGAACCTGGACGGACCGGTTCCACAGATGACGAGTTTTTTGCGAGCTCCCCGAGTTCAGTTGGTAGACCCAAACGTCACGCGAACACAACTAAAAAGAATTCAGAGTGGCGTTTGAAGATCAGTAAGAAAAATTTGATCTTGGGCGATTCTAACGTCGCCAGGCTCCCGAAGTTCCAAAACACTGACTTACAAGTAGACGCCTTTCCGGGTGCGAAATTCCATCATGCTTCAAACCTAATTCAAAGGGCGCAGATTCTGGAACTTCCAGAGAGAATAATTTTATCTTTTGGACTCAATAATCGCCAACAAAGACTTAAAATTAGGGCGATCAGGGAACTCCAAACTTTGATCAAAACAGCTCGAGACAGGTTTCCGAACACAGAAATTTTTGTTCCTGAGATCAATTTTTCTAGAGCCCTCCCGATCTCGGAACAACTAATGCTGGAGGACATTAATGTTTACATCCAGAAACACTGCGATTGTATCCCCTCCCTCCCGAGTTCTGAGAAATTCGAGGTGGAAAGGGATGGCATTCACTGGAAGCCCTCCACCGCAAAATCGATGCTTTTACATTGGGCCATGTTTTTAAACTACCCATTAACTTTAGCCGAACACCAGGCGTAGATAACCTCATAGTTAATCTATCTAAAACGTTCATTCTATCTTCCGATCAGCGTGCTTTACTCTCTAAAGGACTTACTTTTATTCCTACACCGACTGGTTTTAAGATGAAAAAGACAGAACTCTTAGGTGATCTACAAGCATACCACCGCCGACTCCAGCTTGAATCTTATTTTGAGGGTAAAAAACTCCAAAAAAAGAAACTCCCATTTACAGGCCCCTCTGAATGGACACCATCTTTGTCTAGTTTACCGAAGAATATAAGACAAATAGTTAGAGCAGATTTATACGCTTATCGTCACCTCAACTGGGGACTGGATGTGTGTCACAATTTAACACGAGGGGAGAAAAAGCACTTAGGGAGTTAAGTAACAACACGAACATTGTCATAAAACCAGCCGATAAAGGTAACGCGATCGTAATTTTAGATAGGGCCCAATATTTATGGGAGGGTCATCGACAGCTCGATGCGAAAGAATATTATCGACCCCTGGACAGACCCATTTATCTCCAAACGGCGAGAGAGATTAAAAATTTACTCGAGGAAATGTGTCACCAAAAGATCATTAGCCCAAAACAGAAGGAATACCTCCTGGGGGATGGGAACCCCAGACCCAGGAGGTTTTACTTACTCCCAAAAATCCACAAAGGCCCGGAATCTTGGAGTAAACCTCATGAAATTCCACCTGGGCGTCCCATAGTTTCCGACTGTAATAGTGAGACGTACTTCACCGCGGAGTACATTGAGTTCTTTCTTAACCCACTTTCGCAGAAACACGCCAGTTACATTAAGGACACGTGTGATTTCCTCGAGAAGATTAGCCGACTCCAAATTCCACAAAATGCGTTTTTGTTTACCATTGACATAGACAGCCTCTACACTAACATCGAAACCGATGTTGGTGTGGAGGCTGTCAAGAAATGTTTTGAAAAATACCCCGATCCGAATCGTCCGAACGATTACATACTTAAACTTTTAGAAATCAATTTGACAAAAAACGACTTTGAATTTGAGTCTAAATTCTACCAACAAACAAAAGGGACTGCGATGGGGAAAACCTTCGCACCCTCGTACGCAAATATTTTCATGGCGCAGTGGGAGGAGTCGGCGTTATCTTCTTTCTCTCTCAGGCCTTTCCTTTACTTTCGATTTCTTGATGACATTTGGGGAGTTTGGACCCACTCCAGAGATGAGTTTTTGGCTTTCACGCAACATTTAAATAACCATCAGAAATCTATCAAAATTAAGCACACGCTCGATTTTCGAGAAGTGAATTTCTTAGATGTTACGACATATAAGGGGCCAAAATTCTCAGAGACCGGTTGTTTGGACTTTCGGGTTTACTTCAAAGAAACAGATACTCACTCGCTTTTACATAGACGGAGTTTTCACCCGAAGCATACTTTTCGGGGTATAGTGAAATCCCAACTTCTCAGATTTCACCGTATCTGTTCTGAGTCGTCGTCTTTTTTGAACGCCACAAAAACCCTTTTCTCAGCTTTACGCAAACGCGGCTACTCCAGATCTTTCCTACGCCAGATTCTTAAAACTTTTCGTGACCCCAGACAACCGAAACCCGGGGAATCGACACCCAAAGATAAAATAATTCCTCTAGTGGCACATTATTCGGATCAAAGTATACAGCTTAATTTAGCGGTGAAAGCTAATTTTGAAAAATTTCTATTTAATTCTAACTTTTTGCAGAAACACAAACCGATTGCAGCTTTTAAAAGAAACCAAAATCTTAAAGATCTTCTAGTACGCAGCAAACTACCCACTCCGCCTGCTAGAAGTAGAAGCAGCTCCCTTAAATATTTTGCTCCCCAGAAGCTCGTCAAGAGCAGGTCCACGGGTCGAATCTTTCGCCTGCAACATCTGTTGCACTCTCGAGTGTCCAATTGCGTGTATTTGATATTTTGTGTCAAGTGTCGTAAACAGTACGTGGGACAGACAAAGAACGAACTATGTAATCGGATATACCAACATGTATATTGTATCACTCATAAAGTCGAAAAACGCAGATATCTGGTCCAGCACTTTATGTCCCACGGGCTGACTTCCTTACGCTTTTTGGGCCTACAGGCGAGTCTGTTTTGGTCCTTGAGTGACCGCCTGAGGGCAGAAAAGCTCTGGATGAAACGCCTTGACACAATGTATCCTAGAGGCCTCAATGAGACGTGAGTTATCGGTGCAGTTATCTGTTCTATTTTTATTTACTTTTTTCTATTTTTGGAATTGACTTACACTTTACATATCTCTTTTTGAAGATTGACTGCACCGAAACCCACTCTAAACCTACCCCTCACACCTAAAACCCTTTTCATTTTAAACTCACATGTTGAACCCCACCTGACTATGATGGACTGCACCTAACCCTAATCCTAACCTTAACCCTGATATCTAAACACACTCAAAACCTACCTTTACATCTACACCCACTCAGAAACTACCCTAACCTAAACCCACTTAAAACCTACCCTTACACCTAAACCCACTCAAAACTAACCATTACACCTAAAACTTTACACCTACACCCACTCAAAACCTACCCTAACCTTAACCCATTTAAAACCTACCCTTACACCTAAACCCACTCAAAACTTACCCTTACACCTAAAACTTTACACCTACACCCACTCAAAACCTACCCTAACCTTAACCCACTTAAAACCTACCCTTACACTTAAACCCACTTAAAACTAACCCTTACACCTAAAACTTTACACCTACACCCACTCAAAACCTACCCTAACCTTAACCCACTTAAAACCTACCCTTACACTTAAACCCACTTAAAACTAACCCTTACACCTAAAACTTTACACCTACACCCACTCAAAACCTACCCTAACCTTAACCCACTTAAAACCTACCCTTACACCTAAACCCACTTAAAACTAACCCTTACACCTAAAACTTTACACCTACACCCACTCAAAACCTACCCTAACCTTAACCCACCTAAAACCTATCTTTACACCTAAACCCACTCAAAACTTACCCTTAACACCTCTAACCCTTTCTAATGGAAACCTAGATTTTTGAACCCCACCTGATGCAGCCCTACTTATTTCAACCCACAAAAAACTATTATTAGCTTATGTGTTGGAGTCAACACAGACTGGGTGGCTGGGGCTCTCTGCTTGGTCCTCTCACCGGAGCTTTGGGCCCACTGGAAGCGACCAGTTGAGAGAAGGCCTGTGCACAACCGGGCCTGGGCCCTTTGGGGCCTAGGCTTAGGATATTACAATTCCCTAATCTAGCCCGTGCCTCTCTCTCTGGACTTCGGGGGGGCCCATTGTTGGGGGTCTGGATCGCTGGGTGGTGAGCTCTGGCTATTCCATTTCATTCATTTTATCACTACATATTTTATTTCCCCTGTTTACAACTGTAAAAACATAACTTGATTTAAGTTAAAATAGACACACAGTAACTATTCTATTTCCTTTACTTGGTGTGAGATGTTTGTTTATTTACTTATTTGTTTTATGAAATGAGGCCTTATCGTTTCTGGGTGTTTATCCTCTCTTTCTATAAATATATTGCTTTATTACTTTATATCGGACCATTTTTACATATATTTCTTTGAATGGTTTGATATTTTCATCTGTTTCCATGATTGGTGCAATCGAATCATATCTCTGACTCATAATTTTGACCTTCTATTTATAATACTTTGACCTAGACACAGATTTTGAAACCCATAAATTTAGCATGCTTCGACAGTTAAACACGGAATGTTATAAAAACATACTCCTTTAGATATTACTTTAATTTCCATGATCTATAAAACTTGTTTTTGTTTAAGTACTATACTTTAACCGTGATACATGTATAAACTTAGCATGCTTTTAAATTAAAACACTGAATTTTTCTTTTTTTATAAAAAACACTCATATTATTATTTTACTTTATTTCTAAGGTGTTCAGCACTAAGCTTTGAAAACAGATTTTTTCATTCTCTTTTTCATACTGTTCTATTCTTAATAAAACCATTAAACACATTATTTCACTTTTTATATTATTTACATACAATTTGATCACCAAACACATTATTTCATTCTTTAATAAATATTTTATTTACACACAATTTGACATTTACAATCACATTTTTTCTGATTTTCCACAGTCACAAGTTTTTAATAAAGTTTGTTTATTTTTTCTTGCTGACTTACTGCTTGTGCTGTGACGTCACATGCTGAGTGCATACTGCAGCTCATAACTCATTGCTCTTTGCACCGACAGCAACAGCTCTCGTGCTCTCGTCTTTATTGTTGTATCTACATCGTTTTGAACATCAAAACCGTTTGATTCTGCCTGAAGAAGGTACGGCAGTGTACCGAAACGTCGCGACGAATCGAACGGTACTCTTTTTGTTTTCTTTTTTGAACTGATTTGCCGATTTCGGGATGGATCGCTCGTCGAGACGCGGCGCACAGAGAAACGCTCCGCGACTGCGGTTGAGACTAAAAAACCCCTCCCTGATATCCAGATCGGTTCCTCCAAGTAGAATGAGAAATGTACAACAACACAAACGTGATTTTAATCACGACTTTGATGCAGACGATCGGTTTGATCACGTGCATGACCCATATATAGAAACACAATTCCAAACACGTGAGTTCATTAATAAGAGTTACAGAGACGTGAATAATCAGACAGCTCGTCATCAGAGGAGCAAAAATACTGCTCTCTCTAACACAGATCATAGAGCTTTGTCCTATAACACACGCTCTGTTTCTTCTTCTGGTCACATGGTGTTTAATGATGATGCACGTGAGCACAATATGATCCGTTCTGCTAAAAACAAAAGAAAACGCGATCGAGCTAAAAACAGACGTGATGCTCTCGCTTTCAACACAGATTCTAACTTCACTGATGATTATTTTTGCGATCGAGCTAAAAACAGACGTGATGCTCTCGCTTTCAACACAGATTCTAACTTCACTGATGATTATGTCCCCCTTACAAATTATGACACTTTCACGGAGCATGACTATTACACTCCTGAACACGATTATTTCACCGAACGAGACTTTCACACTCGAAACGACCTCACTAGAGACCGTGGAGGAGATATATCTCATCCTCTCAACTATCGGTCGTTTTCTCTCCCCAATTTGGGTAGAATTAACCCTTTACGTACTCGTCCCTTCACTCGAACACCTACAACGGTTTCTTTTCGTGAGCCGGGGGGAAATTCAGGTTCTGGTAAGGTCTTTTCGAACAGGAATACTGATTATCGTGGAGGCTCGAGGCAAACCCGATATTTATTTCGAACAAATACAACCCGACCCATGGAAACTCCACGTAATCAAAATTACACACCAGCACCTCCACAGCTCAAGACCACAATCAAACTCATGTACGACCTCATTCGTGCGGTACACCACCTCGACAAAGTAACCACAAAGAAAGGGGATAACCAACCCATAACGTTTCAGAAACTCACAGATCTTTTGATGACTACAATTAAACCGGCCTTCCCGAACTCCAGAGTAACAACACTGTTGGATGGGAACGCCAAGAATTGGTGTTTCACTGCACAGCTCATACTTGAACAACATTATGAAGAGCTCATTGAAAACACCATTCAGAGTCTCAAAGATCAAACGTCTCAATCTGATTGGCCGCACGCATTTGAGGTGGCTACTAATTGGGCTGACAGAAACTTTGGCCAGAGAATGACAACGGAGACGATTGAACAAGCGAAAGCTCTATTCACTGCTGAACTTTCTGAACAACAGCACAGTGAAGCACCTGTGGTGGATGGGACACAACAC
The DNA here is from genome assembly GCF_019703515.2 of Myxocyprinus asiaticus. Classification (NCBI taxonomy): domain Eukaryota; kingdom Metazoa; phylum Chordata; class Actinopteri; order Cypriniformes; family Catostomidae; genus Myxocyprinus; species Myxocyprinus asiaticus. The sequence goes on from NW_026249827.1 coordinate 41,860, forward strand.
GACATTGCGTCACCACAACACGACATTACGCCACCACCACAGCGAACATACGCACAGGTTGTGGCTTCTCCACCGAGACGGGGGATACCACCTCCGTCTTCTACCTTGCCTCAAGCTTCTGTCAGTATCCAATTAAGAACCATAGATGCTCAAATTCAAACTTCACCGAGTTTACGGGGCGACACATTTACGGCACATCCCCCTCCGGGAGGGGATTGGCCTGTGGTTGTAGATGATGAGAATCCTCCTCTCATCACTTTTGCACCTGTCCGGCCCACACAGGCGGGACAACCACAACAGGAGGCAAAAACTGAGGGGCCCACACAGACCCCCCAAACTTCTCCACTTGAACAGAGAATCCCCCGTTGTTCCACTCGTCCTCCCTTGGCCCCCGGCGGGGTGGGACCAGAACCTGAGGAAATCGACTGCCCTGAGAGTAAAAGGGTGGAGCCGACGACCTCTGGCCGGGTACTATTTCCCCCCCTCCGGGGGCCCAGGGGAGAGGGGCTCAGTAGCACCTCCTCCTCTCCCCCACACTCCTCCCGCGCTCCGTTGGATCGGGAGGACTCGACCATTTCATCCAGATGTCCATCTGGAAACACGGTGATGTCTAATCACGCATCTCCTGTCTCGAGTCTCCATCTTTTGGAGTCTGATATCCCGGTTGATAACACAAGGGTATTATCCCCCTTATCACGTTTTTTGAATGAATACGAAAGGCTCCCTACCCATATACCTGGAGACCCAGTTCGGAGCCCGATTGTTTCGGAACCTGGCGGTGCCCAATGTGTCTCCCTACCTCATCCGTTTCAGCGAACCGGTCTTGAACCTGGACGGACCGGTTCCACAGATGACGAGTTTTTTGCGAGCTCCCCGAGTTCAGTTGGTAGACCCAAACGTCACGCGAACACAACTAAAAAGAATTCAGAGTGGCGTTTGAAGATCAGTAAGAAAAATTTGATCTTGGGCGATTCTAACGTCGCCAGGCTCCCGAAGTTCCAAAACACTGACTTACAAGTAGACGCCTTTCCGGGTGCGAAATTCCATCATGCTTCAAACCTAATTCAAAGGGCGCAGATTCTGGAACTTCCAGAGAGAATAATTTTATCTTTTGGACTCAATAATCGCCAACAAAGACTTAAAATTAGGGCGATCAGGGAACTCCAAACTTTGATCAAAACAGCTCGAGACAGGTTTCCGAACACAGAAATTTTTGTTCCTGAGATCAATTTTTCTAGAGCCCTCCCGATCTCGGAACAACTAATGCTGGAGGACATTAATGTTTACATCCAGAAACACTGCGATTGTATCCCCTCCCTCCCGAGTTCTGAGAAATTCGAGGTGGAAAGGGATGGCATTCACTGGAAGCCCTCCACCGCAAAATCGATGCTTTTACATTGGGCCATGTTTTTAAACTACCCATTAACTTTAGCCGAACACCAGGCGTAGATAACCTCATAGTTAATCTATCTAAAACGTTCATTCTATCTTCCGATCAGCGTGCTTTACTCTCTAAAGGACTTACTTTTATTCCTACACCGACTGGTTTTAAGATGAAAAAGACAGAACTCTTAGGTGATCTACAAGCATACCACCGCCGACTCCAGCTTGAATCTTATTTTGAGGGTAAAAAACTCCAAAAAAAGAAACTCCCATTTACAGGCCCCTCTGAATGGACACCATCTTTGTCTAGTTTACCGAAGAATATAAGACAAATAGTTAGAGCAGATTTATACGCTTATCGTCACCTCAACTGGGGACTGGATGTGTGTCACAATTTAACACGAGGGGAGAAAAAAGCACTTAGGGAGTTAAGTAACAACACGAACATTGTCATAAAACCAGCCGATAAAGGTAACGCGATCGTAATTTTAGATAGGGCCCAATATTTATGGGAGGGTCATCGACAGCTCGATGCGAAAGAATATTATCGACCCCTGGACAGACCCATTTATCTCCAAACGGCGAGAGAGATTAAAAATTTACTCGAGGAAATGTGTCACCAAAAGATCATTAGCCCAAAACAGAAGGAATACCTCCTGGGGGATGGGAACCCCAGACCCAGGAGGTTTTACTTACTCCCAAAAATCCACAAAGGCCCGGAATCTTGGAGTAAACCTCATGAAATTCCACCTGGGCGTCCCATAGTTTCCGACTGTAATAGTGAGACGTACTTCACCGCGGAGTACATTGAGTTCTTTCTTAACCCACTTTCGCAGAAACACGCCAGTTACATTAAGGACACGTGTGATTTCCTCGAGAAGATTAGCCGACTCCAAATTCCACAAAATGCGTTTTTGTTTACCATTGACATAGACAGCCTCTACACTAACATCGAAACCGATGTTGGTGTGGAGGCTGTCAAGAAATGTTTTGAAAAATACCCCGATCCGAATCGTCCGAACGATTACATACTTAAACTTTTAGAAATCAATTTGACAAAAAACGACTTTGAATTTGAGTCTAAATTCTACCAACAAACAAAAGGGACTGCGATGGGGAAAACCTTCGCACCCTCGTACGCAAATATTTTCATGGCGCAGTGGGAGGAGTCGGCGTTATCTTCTTTCTCTCTCAGGCCTTTCCTTTACTTTCGATTTCTTGATGACATTTGGGGAGTTTGGACCCACTCCAGAGATGAGTTTTTGGCTTTCACGCAACATTTAAATAACCATCAGAAATCTATCAAAATTAAGCACACGCTCGATTTTCGAGAAGTGAATTTCTTAGATGTTACGACATATAAGGGGCCAAAATTCTCAGAGACCGGTTGTTTGGACTTTCGGGTTTACTTCAAAGAAACAGATACTCACTCGCTTTTACATAGACGGAGTTTTCACCCGAAGCATACTTTTCGGGGTATAGTGAAATCCCAACTTCTCAGATTTCACCGTATCTGTTCTGAGTCGTCGTCTTTTTTGAACGCCACAAAAACCCTTTTCTCAGCTTTACGCAAACGCGGCTACTCCAGATCTTTCCTACGCCAGATTCTTAAAACTTTTCGTGACCCCAGACAACCGAAACCCGGGGAATCGACACCCAAAGATAAAATAATTCCTCTAGTGGCACATTATTCGGATCAAAGTATACAGCTTAATTTAGCGGTGAAAGCTAATTTTGAAAAATTTCTATTTAATTCTAACTTTTTGCAGAAACACAAACCGATTGCAGCTTTTAAAAGAAACCAAAATCTTAAAGATCTTCTAGTACGCAGCAAACTACCCACTCCGCCTGCTAGAAGTAGAAGCAGCTCCCTTAAATATTTTGCTCCCCAGAAGCTCGTCAAGAGCAGGTCCACGGGTCGAATCTTTCGCCTGCAACATCTGTTGCACTCTCGAGTGTCCAATTGCGTGTATTTGATATTTTGTGTCAAGTGTCGTAAACAGTACGTGGGACAGACAAAGAACGAACTATGTAATCGGATATACCAACATGTATATTGTATCACTCATAAAGTCGAAAAACGCAGATATCTGGTCCAGCACTTTATGTCCCACGGGCTGACTTCCTTACGCTTTTTGGGCCTACAGGCGAGTCTGTTTTGGTCCTTGAGTGACCGCCTGAGGGCAGAAAAGCTCTGGATGAAACGCCTTGACACAATGTATCCTAGAGGCCTCAATGAGACGTGAGTTATCGGTGCAGTTATCTGTTCTATTTTTATTTACTTTTTTCTATTTTTGGAATTGACTTACACTTTACATATCTCTTTTTGAAGATTGACTGCACCGAAACCCACTCTAAACCTACCCCTCACACCTAAAACCCTTTTCATTTTAAACTCACATGTTGAACCCCACCTGACTATGATGGACTGCACCTAACCCTAATCCTAACCTTAACCCTGATATCTAAACACACTCAAAACCTACCTTTACATCTACACCCACTCAGAAACTACCCTAACCTAAACCCACTTAAAACCTACCCTTACACCTAAACCCACTCAAAACTAACCATTACACCTAAAACTTTACACCTACACCCACTCAAAACCTACCCTAACCTTAACCCATTTAAAACCTACCCTTACACCTAAACCCACTCAAAACTTACCCTTACACCTAAAACTTTACACCTACACCCACTCAAAACCTACCCTAACCTTAACCCACTTAAAACCTACCCTTACACTTAAACCCACTTAAAACTAACCCTTACACCTAAAACTTTACACCTACACCCACTCAAAACCTACCCTAACCTTAACCCACTTAAAACCTACCCTTACACTTAAACCCACTTAAAACTAACCCTTACACCTAAAACTTTACACCTACACCCACTCAAAACCTACCCTAACCTTAACCCACTTAAAACCTACCCTTACACCTAAACCCACTTAAAACTAACCCTTACACCTAAAACTTTACACCTACACCCACTCAAAACCTACCCTAACCTTAACCCACCTAAAACCTATCTTTACACCTAAACCCACTCAAAACTTACCCTTAACACCTCTAACCCTTTCTAATGGAAACCTAGATTTTTGAACCCCACCTGATGCAGCCCTACTTATTTCAACCCACAAAAAACTATTATTAGCTTATGTGTTGGAGTCAACACAGACTGGGTGGCTGGGGCTCTCTGCTTGGTCCTCTCACCGGAGCTTTGGGCCCACTGGAAGCGACCAGTTGAGAGAAGGCCTGTGCACAACCGGGCCTGGGCCCTTTGGGGCCTAGGCTTAGGATATTACAATTCCCTAACCCTAACCCTAACCCTAACCCTAACCCTAACTAAACCTAACCCTACCTAACCCTAACCCTAACCTAACCCTAACCCTAACCCTAACCTAACCCTAACCCTAACCCTAACCCTAACCCTAACCTAACCCTAACCCTAACCCTAACCCTAACCCTAACCCTAAACCCTAACCCTAACCCTAACCTAACCCTAACCCTAACCCTAACCCTAACCCTAACCTAACCTTACCTAACCTAAACCCCCTTTGGGATGTATTTATTTTATTTTATTTTACTAAGAGCTGTGTTTGTGTCCCTTTCCCACTCTTGGGTGGGTTCTTAGTGGTCAGTTGAGGGAAGGACTGTGCACAACCCGGCCTGGGCCCTTTATTGGACCCAGGCCTTGGATTTTACATTTTCCTATCCCACACACAACAATGCACACAATGTGGGCTCTGTGGCGCAATGGATAGCACATTGGGCTTCTAAATTTCAAAATGTGGCCATTCAAAGGTTGTGGGTTCAAGTCCCAACAGAGTCACTGCTTTAGTCGTTTTGCTAAGCTCACTTGGCCAACAAACAAGTCTATCTGACCACCAAAACTCTTTTCATGCAAACAAACACTTTCATGCTCACAATAGCATGGCCTGTTCATTGATCTGATGACCTCCCATGGAGACTTTGCAGCAGAAGGTGCTGCGGCTCAGTTGGTTAAAGTGCCTGTTTAGTAAACAGGAGGTCCTGGGTTCAAATCCCAGCAGTGCCTTTGTAGTGTGTTGCGGCCACCTAGTCTCTAAGATGTAAACGGCACTTTGTAAGAGGGCCAATCGGGTTGAGGCACTTGCTGACCTCATAGAGACTCGGCAGTGGCACCACTGGAAAGAGCACCCTTGAAAATGGGGGGGTAGGGCTTGCTTTCGTGCCTCTATCACCTTGCTGGCAAAAGTTATGGCAATCCGGCATGAGCATGGTGGTTTTCATCCCTATACCCTAACCCAGGCCTTGGATTTTACATTTTCCTATCCCACACACAACAATGCACACAATGTGGGCTCTAGTGGCGCAATCCGGCATGAGCACATTGGGCTTCTAAATTTCAAAATCGTGGCCTAATTCATGATGGTTGTGGGTCTCTATAGTCCCAACCTAGAGTCTAACCTAGCCTTATGTCGTAATTCTAGCCTAAGCTCACCCTTGGCCAACAAACAAGTCTATCTGACCACCAAAACTCTTTTCTCAAACAAACACTTTCATGCTCACAATAGCATGGCCTGTTCATTGATCTGATGACCTCCCATGGAGACTTTGCAGCAGAAGGTGCTGCGGCTCAGTTGGTTAAAGTGCCTGTTTAGTAAACAGGAGGTCCTGGGTTCAAATCCCAGCAGTGCCTTTGTAGTGTGTTGCGGCCACCTAGTCTCTAAGATGTAAATGGCACTTTGTAGGAGGGCCAATCAGGTTTGAGGCACTTGCTGACCTCATAGAGACTCGGCAGTGGCACCACTGGAAAGAGCACCCTTGAAAATGGGTGGGTAGGGCTTGCTTTCGTGCCTCTATCACCTTGCTGGCAAAAGTTATGGCAATCCGGCATGAGCATGGTGGTTTTCATCCCTATATCCTAACCCTAACCTAATCCCTATATCCTAACCCACCCTAACCCTGCCTCTGCCACCTTCCTGGCAAAAGTTATGGCGATCAGGCACGAGCGTGGTGGTTTTCATCCCTAACCCTAACCCTAACCTAACCTTACCTAACCTAAACCCCCTTTGGGATGTATTTATTTTATTTTATTTTATTTTACTAAGAGCTGTGTTTGTGTCCCTTTCCCACTCTTGGGTGGGTTCTTAGTGGTCAGTTGAGGGAAGGACTGTGCACAACCCGGCCTGGGCCCTTTATTGGACCCAGGCCTTGGATTTTACATTTTCCTATCCCACACACAACAATGCACACAATGTGGGCTCTGTGGCGCAATGGATAGCACATTGGGCTTCTAAATTTCAAAATGTGGCCATTCAAAGGTTGTGGGTTCAAGTCCCAACAGAGTCACTGCTTTAGTCGTTTTGCTAAGCTCACTTGGCCAACAAACAAGTCTATCTGACCACCAAAACTTTTTTCTCAAACAAACACTTTCATGCTCACAATAGCATGTCCTGTTCATTGATCTGATGACCTCCCATGGACACTTTGCAGCAGAAGGTGCTGTGGCTCAGTTGGTTAAAGTGCCTGCCTAGTAAACAGGAGTTCCTGGGTTCAAATCCCAGCAGTACCTTTGTAGTGTGTTGTGGCCACTGAGTCTCTAAAATGTAAACGGCACTTTGCAGGAGGGCCAATCGGGTTGAGGCACTTGCTGACCTCATAGAGACTTGGCAGTAGCACCACTGGAAAGAGCACCCTCGAAAATGGGGGGGTAGGGCTTGCTTTCATTCCTCTATCAACTTCCGGGCAAAAGTTATGGCAATCCGGCATGAGCATGGTGGTTTTCATCCCTATATCCTAACCCTAACTAACCTAACCCTAACCTGCCTAGTCTCTAAGATGTAAACGGCACTTTGTAAGAGGGCCAATAAGGTTGAGGCACTTGCTGACCTCATAGAGACTCGGCGGTGGCACCACTGGAAAGAGCACCCTCAAAAATGGGGGGGTAGGGCTTGCTTTCATCAATCTGTCACCTTCCTGGCAAAAGTTATGGCAATCCGGCATGAGCATGGTGGTTTTCATCCCTATATCCTAACCTAACCCTAACCTGCCTAGTCTCTAAGATGTAAACGGCACTTTGTAAGAGGGCCAATCAGGTTGAGGCACTTGCTGACCTCATAGAGACTCGGCGGTGGCACCACTGGAAAGAGCACCCTCAAAAATGGGGGGGTAGGGCTTGCTTTCATCAATCTGTCACCTTCCTGGCAAAAGTTATGGCAATCCGGCATGAGCATGGTGGTTTTCATCCCTATATCCTAACCTTATGTGTTGGAGTCAACACAGACTGGGTGGCTGGGGCTCTCTGCTTGGTCCTCTCACCGGAGCTTAGGGCCCACTGGAAGCGACCAGTTGAGAGAAGGCCTGTGCACAACCGGGCCTGGGCCCTTTGGGGCCTAGGCTTAGGATATTACAATTCCCTAACCTAACCCTAATCCAGACACAACACTGTGCATAACGTGGGCTCTGTGGCACAATGGATAGTGCATTGCACTTCTAAATGGCAAAATGTGGCCATTCAAAGGCTGTGGGTTCAAGTCCCAACAGAGTCACTGCCTTAGTCACTTTGCTAAGCACACTTGGCCATCGAACAAGTCTATCTGACCACCAAAATTCTTTTCTCAAACAATTCTTTTCATGCTCACCATAGCTTGGCCTGTTCATTGATCTGATGATCTCCCATGGACACTTTGCAGCTGAAGGTGCTGTGGCTTAGTTGGTTAAAGTGCCTGCCTAGTAAACAGGAGATCCTGGGTTCAAATCCCAGCAGGACATTTGTAGTGTGTTGCGGCTGCCTAGTCTCTAAGATGTAAATGGCACTTTGAAAGAGGGCCAATCAGGTTGAGGCACTTGCTGACCTCATAGAGACTCGGTGGTGGCACCACTGGAAAGAGCACCCTCAAAAATGGGGGGGTAGGGCTTGCTTTTGTGCCTCTATCACCTTGCTGGCAAAAGTTATGGCAATCCGGCATGAGCGTGGTGGTTTTCATCCCTATATCCCTAACCCTAACACTAAAACCCTAACCTAACCCTAACCCCAACCTAACTCGAAAATGGGGTAGGGCTTGCTTTCGTGCCTCTATCACCTTGCTGGCAAAAGTTATGGCAATCTGGCATGAGCGTGGTGGTTTTCATCCCTATATCCTAACCCTAACTAACCTAACCCTAACCCTTGACCACCAAAACTCTTTTCTCAAGCAAACACTTTCATGCTCACAATAGCATGGCCTGTTCATTGATCTGATGACCTCCCATGGACACTTTGCAGCAGAAGGTGTTGTGGC